>NW_021632537.1:0-57010 GCF_004799145.2 Neltuma alba
TTTTGATGATTCTTGTAGAGCTGCTTTGATGATCTAAAGTATCTAAACTCATTTCCTCCTCCTATTCTTGTTGCACCTAACTGGACCATGCCTTTGAAATTTCATGTGACGCTTCTAATTTTGCTGTAGGAGCTATGTTAGGCCAGAGGAAGGAGAAGCTCTCAAGAGTCATTGCTTATGCTTCGAAGACACTGGATGCAGCTCAAGTCAACTATACAACAACAGAAAAAGAGCTATTTGCAGTTGTTTTTGCTTTAGAGAAGTTTAGGCCTTACTTGTTAAACTCTCATATGTGACTGTTTTCACTGATCATGCAGTTGTTCGCTATCTTCTTAAGAAACCACAATCGAAGCCAAGATTGATTATGTGGACATTACTTCTTCAGGAATTTGACATTGAAATCAAGGATAGAGCAGGGGCAGAGAACCATGTAGCCGATCACTTAAGTAGGCTACCGGATGATACACGGGGAGTATACTCTTCTGAACTCACCTGTGATTCCTTTCCTGATTCAGTATTATGTGCCCTTAGCTGTTAAAGAGCCTTGGTATGCGCATATTGTTAATTATCTTATAACTGGACTCACCCCTCCTTTCATGTCTAAATTTCAGGCACAAAAACTTAGAAGCAAATCGAGACACTACATTTGGGATGCCCCTCACTTATGGCGGAATGTAGTGACCAAGTTATAAGAAAGTGTGTGCCTAGTGAAGAGTTTGAGTCTATCATTGCAGCTTGCCATTCAATGGTTTGTGGTGGTCATTTCAGTGCAAGGAGAACATCTAGGAAGATTCTAGATTCTGGTTTTTATTGGCCAACCCTTTTTAAAGATTCTTATGACTTTTGTCGGTCCTGTGACAAATGTCAACGTTTTGGAGGGTTAGGTAAAAGACACGAAATGCCTCAACAACCTTTACTTTTTGTGAGATTTTTGATGTTTGGGGAATTGATTTCATGGGTCCCTTTCCTCCGTCCTTTGGTTTTATATACATTCTTCTAGCTGTTGATTACGTTTCCAAGTGGATAGAGGCTGTACCTACTAGGAAAGATGATGCCCAGGCGGTCTCTAAGTTTCTTAAGTCCAACATTTTCTGTAGGTTTGGGATTCCAAGGGCTGTGGTGAGTGATAGAGGCACACATTTTTGTAATAAGGTAGTAGATAACTTGTTTTTAAATTTGGTGTCACCCACAAAGTCTCCACTGCATATCACCCCCAAACCAATGGCCAACCTGAAGTTTCAAATCGAGAGGTAAAACAAGTTCTGGAGAAGATAGTCAAACCATCCAAGAAAGATTGGAGCCTAAGATTAGAGGAAGCATTGTGGGCCTATAGAACTGCTTATAAGTCACCTATTGGAATGTCTCCTTATCGCTTAGTCTTTGGCAAAGCACGCCACCTACTTGTAGAGTTGGAGCATAAAGCATATTGGGCAGTCAAACAATGTAACATGAATTTGGAATCTTCTGGGATGGAGAGAAAGTTACAGCTGCAAGAGTTAGAGGAGTTGAGATTGGAGGCTTATGAGAGCTCTGACTTTACAAGGAGAAGACAAAACTCGTGCATGATAAAGGTCTCCTACGGAAGAATTTCAAGGTGGGAGACAAGGTACTAGTTTAAGGCCAGATTCACTTTTAAGCAAGGAAAGTTCAATACCCGCTGGGATGGGCCTTACACAGTCACAAAGGTGCATCATTTTGGAATGGTGGAGCTTCTTAATGAGGAAACTGGAGCAAAGCTTAAAGTTAATGGCCATCAACTGAAGCTCTACCATGAGAACCAAAAGCCTCCTTAGCTCCCTGTCGTTTCTTTCCTTCACTCATTTACATGTTTTTGCTTAATTATTAATCTTGCTATGTTTTGTGCATTGTATGTTGAATGAGTGTGGGGAGAAACCCTTTTCAGTAGGAAAGTAGTATAGTTATTTGTTAAATTCAATAAGACCCCCTGGAAGTTTTGATCTCTATCTTATCTTGTTTTGTGCTTGATGATTTGGTGCTTGGAATAGATTATATGATTCAGATTGATTGAGAAAGTTTGTATGTGGTATACTGCTTAATCATGGATTTATTGAGCACCTTCTGATCTCTTCTGTTGCACTTTAAAGTTTTTGAAGTATCCAGCTTCATCTGTTGTTTGGTGTTGTGTTTCTCTGTGTTTAAGTGTTTTACTGTACTGTTCTGTGCTTCCTGTGACACTTCGCCGCGGCGAAGTGGTTCGTTGTCTCTTGTGTTGCTCTCGGTGATGTTTCGCCGCGACGAACTTATGATTTGCTGCGGCGAAGGTCGCCAGTCCTGTGTGTTCCTCTCAGGAAGTATTCATTGCGGCGAACATGTACTGTCGCCACGGCGAATCGTCCTTCTTCCCCTTTGTTTTTCGCCTCGGGCATTGTTCGCTGCGGCTAACCAATTCTTCACCGCGGCGAACATGCCGTTTCTGCGCTGGGCGGTTTCGTTTTTCCCTGATTTTTCGTGTGATTTACCACCGTTTTTCCCCTCGTTCTGAGTCACCCACCCTTCTTTCTTCAACCCATTTTCGTCTTTTCGCACCCCCACTCCATTAAACCCCTTTACCCACTTAAATATTCAAAACCGTCGGACTCCCCTATTCGACTCTCATTCTTCCCTGCTCTATTTCTTTGACTTCTCCCTTTTCCTTTACCGCAGTCGGCGCTCCCTCGGTTCCGTCTCCATACCCTTCAGCTTCCTCCTCCCTGTTCATCTTCCTCTAACCCGTCGCCCCCTTCTTTTCTCTTCTCCCTTCTTCGAATCTTCAGTTCCCTCTATCTCCTTCTCTGCTTCACTGCGCGCCGGTCATTCTTCCCCCTCTTGGTATGTTTCTTTCTTCCCTTGTTCTTTCCTTTAGTTTATTTTGTTCAGTTGTTAGTTTGCTTAGTTATTCTAGCTTTGTGTTGTTGTTAGGTTGGGTTCTTTTGTGGTTAGTTTGTAGTTCCGTAGCCTGTAGGTTATCTAATGATTCATAGTACATTGTGTTTTTCTTTAATCTCTTTGCTTAATTTTGAAAACTTTTGGTCCTCTGAAAACCTATGAATCATTAACTAACCATTTGCTACTGTTTAGGTTGTAATTTTGGTTATTTCTGGGTTGTTTAGGTTGTGGTTGTTTGTGTTGTGTTTAGTGTTCTTATTGTTTGTTGCTACAGGAAAATGCCTCGCACTAAAAATCCTGAACCCTTACCCGTGTCTGACTCTGACTCTGAGGAAGCCGTATCTTATGATGACATCTATAAGTTAGTCGACAAGCGCCCCCTCCTTAAGGAGAGACCCTTTCCCCTTGAACCATCAGACCACCCCTTTGTCCAAAGACTTCGGGAATCCCAATTGCTTGAATTGGTTCGCCCACGAGAAATGGGCAATGATGCCTTCGTCCACCACTTTTACACCTACGCCCGCCTTCATGGCATGCTATCCATTCCCTTCCGTGACCACCTTGTGAATTATTCCTTCACTATTTATAACATAGCCAACCACTACCGGCTTCCTGAGGCTCGTCATTCCCATTACTCCCATTATCGAGATAATTATCCTTATGATGAAATTGTCCAGACCCTATGCCAGGATGGTGCCACTTGGCATCGTCCCCGCACTGCTGAGCTGTACTTGAAACGTTCTGATTTCGGCCTGAGGCGAGGCCGTGGCTGCACCTGGTCTGCAATAACATCTTGCCCACTTCCCATCTCCAGAACCTTCCTAAACGCCAAGCCCTTATTGTTTTTCTCCTCATGACCGGAAAAACTTTCGATGTAGCTGACACTATCCAATCCGCCCTCCACGATTCGTCAACACCAAAAAACTCACCAATAGCATCATCTTTCCCCACCTTGTCTCTGACATTTTTCGCAAGTGCGAAGTTCCTTCATTTGATAATGACAGCTATTTCGAACCTGCACCTCTATTCCGGTATGAGCGCCTCAAACAGCCCACTCTTGGACCCCACCCACCTATCCACCCTGTTTACGATGTTAGTGCAGGCCAGGCAGCTACTGAGCCAGCCGAGGAAGGCCAAGATGCTCCTGAGCCTTCCCAGCCAGTCACCTTAGACACACTTGCGGATGACATTGACGAGCTGTCTGAGGAAGTTACCAGTTACGCATTACACTCCTCCGGGAGATTAAGCGGCAAAAGGATCGTGATGCATTGTATGACCGAGATCGTCGCTACCGCCGCCGTATTGATGCATTGATCGCAGACCGGTTGAACTTTGCCTTACCGGCTGAGAAAGAGGAGCCACAAAGCAGTATGGGTATGGACGGAGCAGGCACATCCGGTGCAGGACCGTCAGGATTCGGAGCAGATGATCCTGGGCAACAGCTTTAGTTTTTAGTCTCTATGTTTTTGTAATTTTCTGTTGTTTTCGTTTGTTCTGGTTCTGTGGTTCTGAGGCTGGATATTTCTGAACTTTATTGTGCTCAGTTAGCATTGAACTTGTTTACATGGATGCTTTTTTCATTGGTTTGTTATGATCATTGCTTTATTTTCACCCCTACACTTCGTTTCTGATGTTCCTGTCATTGATTCAACTTGTTCACCTTGAGGGCAATGTTGTGTTTAAGTGTGGGGGAGGGACTTATTGTGGATTCTAGCAAATATTTCTCTTGCATCCATGCATCTATTTGATTGTGAGGTGTTTTTGAACTTATAAAGTGGTTGGATTGTGAATATTTTGAGTTTATTGCTGAAGAGTTGAAATTGCACAGGATTTTCGTTTCTGCCACCCTTCGCCGCGGCGAAGCCCCTTTTCTTTCACGTTAATTTTCTCTCGGGATACTTTTACCACAGCCAACTTATGTTTCGCCGCGGCAAAGGCCATCCCTTTCTACAGTTTTTGTCTCAACCTCAATAGTTCGCCGCGGTGATCACCTTTTTAAAAAAAAAATATTATTCAAATAATTAATTCTTTGCAATTTCAACTGGTTTTCAGTAATTTTTCCTGGCTTAGATTCTTTATACTCCTGCATCCCTTTTAAAATTATTAGAAAAGTTCAAATTGTACTAGTGCTTTTAGAAAATTTTCCATGCTCTTAAATGAGGGATGAACTTAGGCTAGTTATTCTCATGTTTTTGACAGATAGTAAATGATGATATGCTTTGAAATCATGACTATGTGGTTGTTAACCCGTGAGATTAGTTAATTGAGATTTTAACCTTGTTGGAAGGATCTTTGGGCCTAAAGTTATTAAATTGAGTGAATCTACTTATTTCATATTTCTCTAGAACTTGTTTTAATTCTTAATCGAAGCTTAGTGAATCAATTTTTGTAAATATGATAGAGGTATTCGATTTCAAACCCTCGTTTCCCAAACACAAACCCAATCATTTCACCATTGTGAACCCCTTTGAGCCTTCATTTTGAGTACATGCATGCAATTATCTTGTAATTTATTGTTAAAAAAAAAAAAGAGAGAAGCTGCTTCATTTGAAAAAAAAAAGGGGGTAGTAAAAAAAAAAGAGTAAAGAAAAGAAAGGATAAAGATATAAAAATTATGGAATAAAAACTAAGTAGCTTCTTCCCTTGCTTTTATTTAGATTAATTCTGTCTTAATAATTTGTACGCTTGTACTCATTTTCATTTTCATTCTCATCCCATTCATTTCACTTGGCCTTCATTCAAGTTCTAAACCTTAAAAGTCCTCTTGATTTACAAAGTTTGCTTCCTGTGGTGGAGAGGTAGAATTATTACAAGCCTATGGTAGAAATTGGATTTAGTAGACTTGGAGTAAAATAACCCTAAAACAAGTGAGTTAAGAGTGAAACACTTATCCGTGAGTTAGATCTTTCTTGATCAATCTTTTGAGTTAATTATCCATTGTGCTCATTTTCTTAGCATATCCTTATTTACTGATGTCAACCCTGTGAGAGTTTCTTTCTAATCTTCTACTTTTATCTTTAAGCATGGTAGTGTTTCTCTTTGTGCTAGTATCACTTTGAATTATTCTTGAGCTTTGTCCAGGAGTACAAAGGTCTAAGTGTGGGGGAATTTGATTGGGCTCAAGATATTATATCTTTTCATTTCATTATCCATGATTTTGTGATATTTTCTGGCCCTTTTTAATGATAATTGTGCTTAATTTAGATTAAGAGTCCTTACTTTAAGTTAGTGTCATTTTGAGGATTAAATTGTCATAATTGGTTATTAATTGGACTCAATTGATTTCTAGGACAATTGATACTTCAATTTGTTGCTTTCTATTGTAGGACATTAAAGATTGGGACCAGAATTGAAGAACTCAAGGCACAAGAAGCAAGAAAGGATCCTCTGCCTAAGTTCGCCGCGGCACACATCTGACTTCGCCGCAGCGAAAATCATCTGTTGAAGCAAAGCTCTCTGCCATGTTTCGCCGCGGCGAACCTCTCGTATCAACAAATCTCAGACCCGACCATTTCGGGAAATTTTGACCTACCCATCCCCAGAAACCGACCCATGCACGCAATTTTCAAGTTAGAAACCCTATTTTGGGTATGATGAGATCAGATTCTCATTATTCAGCCTCCACCTACGTTTCTATCATCTTCTTCTCTCATCTCTCCCTCAGAAACCCTAATCCCCATTTCTATTACTTCCACCTGCTACTGTCATGGCTGAAGAACAATCTCTAGTTGGAGCTGATTCAAGAGCTATGATGAGCTAAGCTTCTCAACTCTTGAATATGGTGGAAGAAGCATGAGTTCCAAGAGCTTCAAGGGGGAGTTAGCTTCATCCATAAGTTCTAGTTCTTTATTTATGAATTTCTAGGTCTTAGGATTTGTAAATTTGGGCTGAACTATTTTGATTATGGTTGTAATCAATTCTGGATGATTATCTTGTGTATTGGACTAGTTAATGTTGAATTTGAGCTTCAATATATGTGGTTACATATATGTTTCTATGCAACTCTTTTGATACTCTCTTTCTTGCATGGTATTGTTTGATTGTTGAGTTAATCTAGGCTTGCATTAAACCAAGTGCATTAATTAATCTTAATACACACACTAAGTGAGCTTAATAGGATCTTATGAGGTGGGTGCCATTGATTAAGATCCTAGACTTAAAGAGTTCTTTAAGGTTGTTCATTTAGAAAACTTGGTGATTTTTACTCCCAAAATTATTTTGAACTATGATTGCCTCAAAGCCATATTCAAGAGATTACCTATCATTAATTTCCACTACATTACTACTATCTTAGAAAAATCCAAAAACATAGTAACTTAGATTTGATTTAATTGCATTTAGTTTTGGCATTTCATTAAATGTTAAAAACCCAAAAACCCCCCTTTTTCATTACTCTGCATAACATTTAGTCTAACCTAGATAACTAACTAAGGCTCCCAAAAGAGAAACGACTCGAGTTTGCATTACTGCATAGCTTGGATAAATTTTTGAGTGAGAACCCCTAAGTGAATGATAAGAAAGGCTCTCTTTCAGTGTCCCTAAGGCATCTATGAGAAGTGCAACCATAGCACTCAGGCCAGTAGGGAATCTGAGAGATGAGATCCCTACAAACAAATGCCATTGCCAGGATGATCAAGCAGGTCAGGTTGAGAGGCTCCCTTAATAGGGATTTGGCATGTAAGAATGTGCTTGGACGGAGATTAAATAACAAGCAGGTCTTGGCTATAGAATATCTCTCAAATTGAGAGGTGGTTTTCCGACACAAAGTTGACACTGCTTTGCCAAGAGCAAGCTGTCCTTTGAATAGAAGCAAGGGGAACTGTTTTGATGGGGTTGACAACATTATGAAGGTAAGAGTGTGTCCTCCCAAAGCGGTAGAGTTGACGTCGTACCTATGAAAGTGTTATGTCCTCCATCAAGGCCGGGAAAGTGGTTAAGGTGACGTGCTCTAGTATGAGTAATGCGTCCTCCCACAGGAAAGAGTAATAATGCCCAACGTAAGGCTCATGGAGTTAACCTTACCCCAATGAGAGTGAAGTTGGCCAAGAGTGATGAAAGGATAGAATATCCAACGATATGATGAAAATGATTTACAAAACCTCTTCCTGCAAGATGAGAAAGGGAATCGTAAGGTGTAACGCCTCATGTTTAAATCAATTAACTTTCCTTGCGGAAGCATTTGGAATCACTTTTGAAGGCTACAATTGATGAAAAATCAAGTTTGAAAATTTTCATTTACGGGTTACTATTCATTGTCACCTTAAAATGTGACAAACTTCGAAAATTCATAACTAATTGTAGAAAAATCAAAATCAAGTGATTCCAAGTTCTACAGAAAGCTCTTTGGATAACATTTTGAGGAAAAATAGTTTCTGAACTGATTGCCTTGAAATTTGAGCTCAATTTTCTTTGAAAAAGTTACTGTTCATTTGGTCAATTTCGGATTTTACTGTATTTTTGCCTAACTTTGGAAAGGCATAACTTTCTGCTCAGTTATCGGAATTGGGCAAACTACCCCTCATTTTAAAGAGAAACATCAGATCTCTTTGTTTGCCAAATCTTATGACCTAACTCACTCGTTTGATAGGTCAAACTGGAGCTACAAACTCACTGCTCCAGAACTTATGTTTTATCCCTTAACATCTCTTTAATTCCTTTTATTTCTTTGGCATACATAACATGGCCTTACTCTTTCCCGTTCATGCTCATACACTTTCATTCATGCCATAAATATTATAATTAAATACATGGCATCATTGGCATCCATAACATAGTTCACAAAATAGTAGAATTATACATTTATCAACAGTCTCATCCATTAACAAGAATAATTCTCTGCTTACTTCTCCTTGCTTCTCATGCCATTATTGCCCATCATTGATTGACCTAAATGGTTGGTTAGGGAGGGGTGAGATTCGAGAGAATCTCAGTAGCAAACACTACCCATAAGCATGCAAGACATAATGCACATGCATGACATGTTATAACATTAACACATGAATGCCATGGAAAGTAAGCTAAAGCATTTCATGCTTCCATAACATATTGTCAAGGCAAAACATAACATAAACTTGCAAACATAACTTTGCAAACATTTCATCATAGCTTAGTCACATCATGGCAACACAATCACATCATGCAAGCATACATATCAAGCACACAGTATAGGTAAGTTCACTACCTTGCACCTCAAGCTTTCCTCTCACTTTTCCTTTGACTCCCTTGACTTTCCAACCATGTGGGCATTCGATCAACATCACCAAACATCCTCTTGGATGTTCCAAAGGTCCTAAAGATAACTATAATGATCACACAATCCATTAGGACCATTAGATTACATAAAGTTCAAGACTAGCTTTCTTGAACCTCAACCCTTTCTCTTAGTCTTAGGGTTTTCTTTCTAGCTTTTATAATATAAATATTATCATTTCCCATCCTTAGGATCCATTTCTTGTCAATTAGGACCACTTTAGATGGCCTTAGATTCAAGAATACTAAATCTGGAAATTTTGGTTCGCGGGTACTGTTCACGCAGAATTTCCAGAATTTTTGCTCAACTTTGAAAATTCATAATTAATTCTATAAAAATTCAAATTGAGTGGTTCCAAGTCTTACTAAAATCTCCTTAAGTTAACTTTAAGGGAAAAATAGTTTCAGGAAACAATTCTACACCCAACAATACCGGAACTGTACGGAACTCAAAACTCTTCCAAAACTTCAACACTATTTCCAGATTTCAAACCCTAACTTTGAAAAATCACCATAAATCGTAAACATATCCAAATGAAGTGTTCTACCTATGGATTTAAAGCTCACAGAGTTTACTTTAAGAATCCAAAATTTCAGAATCAGATACGCACAGTAACTAATCCGAAATAGGCATAAAATCAGGTGCTATAACCATCACATACCTTGTTTTAGAGTTTGATCTGGCTTGGAACCACTTGGCCTTTCTTTCTCCCTCTTCTTTCTCTCTCTAGAAACCATTTTGCAAGAGCTTCCCCATGGATTCCTTATGCTTAGACGAAATGGTAGGGAGGGGAGGGGGTATTTATAGAAAAGCAGACTGAATCTGGACCGTTGATCTTAAAAATACGTGGCTCGATCTGGACCGTCCATTTTCTCTTTTGATCTTACGGTGACAAGTGTCCTATGACATCATGCTTACCTCATCATGATGACATCATGCTTACATCATCAAGTCACATGTCTTTAATCCAACCGCACATGTGTCTTGCATCCGACCGTACATGTGTCTTCCATCTAGCCGTACACGTAATATTTTCTTTTTCTCATCTAACCGTACACTTGTCACTTTCATGTCCTTTCATCATTTATGGCATTAAAATAGGGAGAAAATAAATGGAAAATTCGTGCAAAAATATTTTCTTAATTATTTCTCCACCTATCAAGCCAAACTTGCACCATATCAGATACTTTTCGGGTCCTGACTTACCCTGTACCACCAGGACAACTTTTTCTTAAAATTCTGGCCAATAAAAGGTACATATATGGTGCCATCTCAGAGGAGCGTAGATGAAAATAATTAGCTCTACTAACAGGCTACTTAACCTTACTGAGTCATGCAGTAGAGATTTCACTATAACGAGTAGACAAAAGACTGTCTAAAATATTCCCGTACTGCGTTCTGATTTTTATGCTGTCTATAAATATCTTCTGGTGACTCAGCATGATGACTTGTAGGTGTCATGATTACGCTTGATGACTCAGCATGATGACTCGTCGGTGTCATGATTATGCCTGATGACTCAGCACGCTGACTCAGCATCGTCATGATGGCTCTTAGATATTTTCTTTGGTTTTGTCTCCTATTTAGGGGACAAAATTATTTAATATTTGACTGGAGCATTTTATTCAATCTAGAGCTCCAAAAATTCATCCAAAAATATCATAAAATTCCTCATATTCTAGAGAAAACTGTGAATTTTCTCAGGTCATAACTCAACCTGTAGCCCTACTTAAAAATCATTCTTTAAAATGCCCTTTTTCGGCACAACTGGCTTTTAAGTATTCTTAAAGCCATTTTGCTGGTCTTCTGGGGATGAGACTAATTTTATAATTTTTTATAGTCTCTTAGATCATACATCCCCATTTTACCATAATTTTCTAAGGTTTCCTTATGACTCAAATAATTAAATCTACCTCTACATCTCAAATTGAGCCATAAACTTATAAATTCCTTTTAAGTTACCTCAGGAGTATTTTCATCATCTCTCTTCACAAAAAGAGCCTTAGAATATTATTTTCCATTTTCTGGGATTTTCTTAGAATTTTCTAAGTACTTTCCATTTTTACCCCTGATGGCTGTAACTTTCTGAATTTACGGTTTTACCCCTGCTTAGGCTCAACCTCATAAAACCATCTCTTTGAGGCTTCTAACTTAACCTTTGGTCTGTATCTAGCCTCTTTTCTCTTTCTGGGCCTTAAAGACCTTACTGGAGCCTCTAACTTGATTATACTTGAGCCCCTGAAATCTTTCACTTTGCAGTTTAGTCCCTAAAACTGCTTTAACTTCCTTTCTCATCTTTAGGACCTCTACTAAAAAGGGGTCTGGTAGCCTATCTCATTCAGGCTATTTCTGATACTTCTAGGCTCAAAAATCGGGATGTTACATAAGGCGTGGCAGACTGTCATGGATATAATGATAAGCCCAGAAGGCTATAGAGGTGAACAAATAGCCAAGAGAATTACAGGGGCAAAATGACAGGGAAATAGCCTGAGGTAGCTAAAAGTTAAGGAAAAAGGATGAATGATTCCAGAGTTGGCGGAAAGGATTGAGTAAGGCCTAAGAAGGCAATACGGGTGTTTGTGATCAGTTCTGGGGAATAATCGGTTAAGTTACCGGCTGAGGATAGGTGACTTATTCCCTAACTCAGCCCACTGGGCTAAAGGCTCCTAAAGAGTGGAACGTGGCTCGGGTAGAATATGAAAGAATCCAGGGTCACAGTAGATCCTGAAGAGGCTTACGGTAGAGTGCAGTAGCTCCCAAGGTCGCATAGATAAAGCCTAAGGAAATGTTGTCGAGCCATAAGGGTAGTATCTCTTTGGGGTATGAGAATGAGATGACCAGGGATGAGTTTAAGATGGGAAAACCTCCTCAAGTTGGTTACCTAGTACAGAGAAAGTACCATTGACTTTTTTTCACAGATACTATTATTGTTAATTAGACTGAGCTCGTAACATCCGAACTTTTGGGCCTAGAAGTACCAAAAATAGCCTGAATTGGATAGGCTACTAGACCCTTTTTGAGCAACAGTCCCAAAGATGAGAAAGGAAGTCAAAGCAATTTTAGAGACTAAACTGCAAAGTAAAAGTTTTTAGGGGCTCAAGTATAATCAAGTTAGAGGCTTCAATAAAGTCTCGAAGGCCCAAAAAGAGAAAAGAGGCTAGTTACAGGCCAAGGGTTAAGCTAGAAACCTCAAAGAGAGGATTGTATGAAGCTAAGTCCAAACAGGGACTAAACCGAAAATTCAGAAAGTTATGACCAACAGGGGTAAAAACGGAAGAGTATACAGAGAATTCTAAAAAAATCCTAAAAAAAGAGAAATAATATTCTAAGGCTCTTCTGTGAAGAGAAAAGACAAAAGTACCCCTGAGGTAGCTTAAATGGAATTTATAAGGTTATGGCCAATAAAAAATACATTGTTTGAGGTAATTATTTAAAATAGCAAGAGACCTAAAAAATATCTACAAAAATGAGATTAAATGGTTGAAAAGTTGTACTAATTTATAAAATTAGTCTCGCAACCAAAAGGCCAGTAGAATGGCTTTAATAAATTAAAAAGCTGATTATGCCGATAAAAGGGCATTTTGGTAAATAAATTTTATGCAAGGCTTAAAGGGAGTGTTGTGGCCTAAGAAAATTTATAGATATTCTCTAGAATTAAAGAGAATTTATGAAATAGACAGAAGAATTTTTTGAGCTCCGGAAGGCCATAAAGAAAGCCGGAAAAATGTGGGCCAAGTAAATTCGGAGGAAACTTAGGAAACAAGTTTGATCCAACGGCTAGGATCTAATCTCCCTTCTCCTCCACCACTTTTATGACACTTGGCATCTTCTAGAAGGATAAGGTAAGCATGATGCAAGAAGATGATGCAATGATGATGTAAAAGTCAACTTGAAGTTCCAAAATTGCCCTTACTCTTTCTATTAGCCACTAAGGGCATTTTGGTCCATTCAGGCCAAATTTTTTGCTATAAATAGGCACTCCTCCCCTCACATTTTTGGCCAAGCAAGGAACTATAGGGGAAACTCTGCCGCTCTTGCATTTAGAGAGAGAAAGAGCTATTTTTAGTGAGAGAAAGTCCACCTAAGTTCAAGCTTTAAGATCAAGGTATGTGATGGTTATAGCATCTGATTTGATACCTATTTCGAATTAGTTTCTCTTTTTATCTGATTCTAAAATTTGGCATGCTTAAAGTACACTCTGTAAGATTTAAATCCATGGGTAGAACACTTCATTTGGATATGTGTACGATTTATGGTGATTTTTCAAAGTTAGGGTTTGAAATCTGGAAACAGTGTTGAACCTTTGGAAGAGTGTTGAGTTACATACAATTTTGGTACTATTCAGAATAAAATTGGTCTCTGAAACTATTTTTAGTGTAAATTTAACTTAAGGAGCTTTCCGTGAGATTTGGAACCACTCAATTTGGATTTTTCTAATATTAATTATGAATTTTCAAAGTTGAGCAAAAATTCTGGAATTTCTGCGTGAACAGTACCCGCGAAGTATAATTTTCAGATTTGATCTTCTTGAATCTAAGGCCATCTAAAGTGGTCCTAATTGACAAGAAATGGATCTTAAGGATGGGACATGATGAGATTTGTGTTAGAAAAGTTAGAAAGAAAACCCTAAAAGCAAGAGAAAAGGTTGAGGTTCAAGAGAGCTAGTTTTGAATATTATGTAATCTAGTGGTCCTAATAGATTGTATGATCTATGTGACTATATTTAGGACCTTTGGAACATCAAAGAGGATGTTTGGTGATGTTGACTGAATGCCCACATGGTTGGAAAGTCAAGGTAGTCAAAGGAAAAGTAAGAGGAAAGCTTGAGGTGCAAGGTAGTGAACTTACCTATTGTCATTGCTTGATGTTGTATGCTTGTGTGTTGCCATGTACATGTTATTGAATGTTATTGTGACATGTTTTAGCTACTGTAATTGCTATTTATGATGAGTAGATTATGTATCCATGGCCATGTATCAAGAAGTTAGCTTTGAGCATGGTAATATGTCACTAATTAACAAGAGAATAAACAAGTTACGTGTAGTGCATTAGCATCCATCTAGCATGATTAATATGGTATTGTTTGCTGCTGAGATCCCCCCGAATCTCACCCCCTCCCTAATCAACCATTTAAGTCAATCATCAATGGGCAATAATGGCATGAGAGCAAGGAGAAGAAAGTGGAGAATTGTTCATGTTAATGAATGATATTATTATTCAAGGTGTAATTCTCCTATTATGTAATTTATGTTGTGGATGCCAATGATGCCATGTATTTAATTATAATACTTATGGCATGAATGAAAGTTTATGAGCATGAATGGGAAAGAGTAAGCCCATCTTATATATGCCAAAGAAATAAAAAGAATTAAAGTAAAGAGATGTTAAGAGATAAAACGTAGGTCCTGGAGCAGTGAGTTTGTAGCTCTAGTTTGACCTATCAAACGAATGAGTTAAGTCACGAGATTTGGCAAATACATAGTACACATCACAAGCTTTAAAATGAGACGTAGATCACCTTGATTGGATGTGTACACAAGGAGATACAAATTTCTAAAGTTAAAGCACAGAATCTGGAAGTTCTAGATTTTACAAAATAAACAGTAACATTTATTAATTAAACTATACGAATTGGGCAATGATAAGTCCAATTGGATATTTTTCCCTTAAAGAGCATCAAAATAGATTTTTGTAGAATTTTAGAACACCTTAATACAATTTTTATGGAATTATTTATGAATTTTTGAAGTTGGACTTGTAATCTAGAACTTAAACAGTGAATAGTAACCCGAGTAATTATGTTGGAATTTTTAAATCCACGAGCTTGTGTCATGATCTGCTTGAACCATAATGCTTACGAATACGTGCTCTGAGGGGGTTAAAGGTAGGATGTTTCAGAGCTCAATTCAGTTCTAGTCAACAAAAGAAGGTGAGGAAAGTAAGAATTAAGGGAACCACAGGCTGTAGGTCCTGAAGGTTATGCATTCAGGCAAGCTATATGTGAAATCAGAATGTAAAAGAAAGGAAATAGGCCCTTAAGATAAAGTATGAAAGGGTCTAAATATGAAGATATGAGAAGCACCTAGAGAAGATATGATAAGGGAAACCCAGAAAGCCACGATATGATGAGACACCTTAAGAAAATGTATGATGTTAAGGCATAACATTGAATATATGTGCCTAAGATATGAAAGACGTGTAAGAACATGAAAAAAATTCGTGTAAATGCCTAAGGGCATAAGAACTTATGAGATTAAGTGAAAGTTCATGAGATTGAAGTATGAAACCTAAGGCTAAAGCCTCGCCAAGAAAGCAAAAAGCAAAATTTACAGGCCGAAAGTGAGAGCCAAAGAACATTCTCCCTAAGAAACCTCCCCGGAAAAGCAAAGGTTGAGATTTAATCTTGAAATTTCAAGGATGAAATTTTTATAAGAGGAGTAGAAATGTAACATCCCAAATTTTGGCTCATAGATACAAGTAATAGCATAAGGAAATGATGATTACTAAGTCCAATGCAACGAAAGTCCCGGAGATCCCTCAGAAGAAAAAAGAGATTTTTCAAGGGAAAATGTGTAAAACAATAGTGTTTGGGGACTAAAGAATGACGAACTGGAAACAACTAAGGGCCAGAGGTTATACCAGAAACTTGCAAGAGATGGTTCCGAAGGTTAGGCCTAAGGAGGGACCAAATTGTAAAGAAAAGATTCCTAAGCCAAGTAGGGACCTAATTGTAAATAATAAAAGTTATGGTTGGCCAATGCTCATAGTTAGCAAAAAGGGACCAAATGACTTAGAAAAATTCCATAAAAATGGGACCAGGATCCCAGAGCCAAAATAAGGCTAGAAATGACGGAAATGCCCTGAAGTCATTCCAGGGTTATGGACAATTTGACATAGTAACTTAAATTGAATTATTTAAGCTATGAGACGGCCTCAAATAATTAGGAAAAACTGGAGAACAGTAGTTGAGGAATTTACACAGATTGTAAAATTAATTTTGTCCACAGAAACTGACAAGGTTAGCTTTAATTAAATTATCTGACCCATAGCCTGGAGTTGGCAGCGATAGTTTATGCACTAAAGATATGGAGACACTATCTGTATAGAGCAATAATAGAATTGTTTTGTGACCACAAAAGCCTCAAGTACCTCCATGACTAGAAAGAGTTGAATATGAGACAACGAAGGTGGATGGACTTACTCAAAGATTATGATTTTTAGATTAAGTACCATCCAGGTAAAGCGATGTAGTCGCGAATGCCTTAAGCAGAAAGGCAGTACAAGTAGCATCGCTAATGATCAGAGAGCAGAAAAACTGGTAGAGGATTTCAGAGATTGGGGTCCTCTATATCAAATACAGTTAGTAGAAGGAAATAGAGGTAGAACCCAGTTTACAGCCCTGCTCAAGGATCAAATCTGAGAAGTACAGTTAGAAGATTGGCTAGCGAAAATTCTCAAAGAGAAGCTGTCTAGAGGCGAGAATAAGAACTTTGAAATTTTTGAGGAGGGGACGCTGAAGTTTAAAGGAAGAACCTATGTTCCCCAAGTATCTAACCTCAGAAAAGAGATACTGGCAGAAGCCCATAAGAGCAAGTATACTCTTCACCCAGGAATGACAAAGATGTATCATGATGTTAGAGAACTTTTCTGGTGGCCTAGAATAAAGAAGGATATTACGGAATATGTGACAAAGTGTCTTACCTGCCAGAAGGTGAAGGTAGAACACCAGAAGCCTGCAGGAGAGTTGCAACCCCTGGATATCCCTGAGTGGAAATGGGATAGCATATCCATGGACTTTATAGTGGGGTTACCGATGACAACGGTGAAACATGATGCAATATGGGTGATAATAGACCATCTGACTAAGTTCACGCATTTTCTCGCTATGAATGTTAGGGATTCTCCAGAAAAGTTAGCAAGACTTTACATTAAGGAAATTGTTAGGCTGCATGGTGTTCCAAGCAGTATTTTTTCGAACCGAGACCCAAGATTTACTTCCAAGTTTTGGAAGTCCTTACTGAAAGAGATGGACACCACTCTCAGATTTAGCACAGCCTACCACCCCCAAACTGATGGGCAGACAGAACGAACAATTCAGACATTAGAGGATATGTTACGCGCCTGTGTATTAGATTTTGGTGGTAATTGGGATACATCTTTACCGTTAATTGAATTTGCCTACAATAACAGTTTCCATTCAAGTATTGGAATGGCGCCTTACGAGGCACTGTATGGGAGGAAGTGCAGATCTCCCTTATGTTGGACAGAGCTTAGTGAAAGAAGTTCTCTTGGTCCTGATATAGTAGATCAGACTTCCCGACAGATAAAGGCTATTCAGTAAAGGCTTCTAACGGCTCGAAGTAGACAAAAGAGTTATGCAGACACAAGGAGGAGACCATTAGAAATTGATGTTGGTGATCACGTATTCCTCAAAGTGTCGCCAACAACGGGAGTCGGTTGATCTTTAAAGACTAAGAAGCTCAGTCCGAAGTATGTGGGACCATTCCAAATTTTATCCAAAGCTGGACCAGTGGCCTACAAGTTGGCTCTTCCCCCGAAGTTGAGTCAGATTCATGATGTTTTTCACGTCTCCCAACTGAAGAAGTACCATCCAGATCCAACGCATGTCATAAGCTATGATGACATTGTGCTTCGGGATGATCTATCTTTTGAGGTTAGACCAGAACGAATCATTGATCAGAAGGCCAAGCAGCTGAGGAACAAACAGATTCCTCTAGTCAAAGTAGTCTAGAAGGGTCTTTCCTCTGAAAAAGCTATATGGGAGATGGAAACTGAGATGAAGGAAAGGTACCCTGAGCTTTTCCGTTAAGGTATACTTTAAATTTTGAGGACGAAATTTATTTAGGGGGGAGAAATGTCACATCCAACATTATGATAAATAGAAATAAGAAATATTCTCAAATTATTGAGGATTAAAAATAATAAGGAGAATTTTGGTGGAAAATAATTCTAGTAAAATTTCCAAGCCAACCGTAGAAATTTGACTAATTAAGGAAAATTGGTCAAATTTAAATAGGGAAAAATATTTCCAAGCCTTGGAAAATTAAGGGAAAATTAGGATAATATCATTTGAGAGTTATATGAAATTATAAAGTTGGTTTTATGACCAAATTACCCTTAGATAATTTATAAGAGAATTTAAGGGTGATTTAGGTTAATTAAGGGATTTTATTTGGAAAATTCCAAATAAATATTTTTAAGGGGAATAAAATTCTAAGAAAATTTCTATGAGACCCCAAGGAATTATAAGGAATTATGGAATTAAATGAAGACCTTCAAGTATCCAAGATTTTTCTCAAATAATGATGAAAAGTGGAAAAATCCCTAAAGAGAAGGAAATTAATTTTCCTTTTTAATTAATTATTAGGAAATTAATTTTGAGACAAAGAGGGCAATTTGGAAAGTTAAAAATGAGGATATTAAATTAAGGATATGACAAAAAATAATTACAGAGGCCAAGCTTCTGTAATTATAGAAGAGAAGTCAAACTCAGAGCCAAAGTACACTGATAAAGCAAGATTAGTGTCTTGCAAATCAAAGGGATCATATTGAGCCATGTGTCAAGCTCTTGATGGAGAGGATTTGAACTTGCCAAGTGTCACTCCTAAAATGGAGAGAATTTTGACTTTGGTAATTAAATTCTTTTGGATTTTTATTAATTAAGAAAGAGAAATCAAGATTAAGGGGGGTAATGACACTTGGACTCTCATTGAAGATGGTGGTTGAGATATTTTGAACCATTAAACAAGCTCTTCTCTCCCCTATTTTTAGATGTGAGTTTCGGCCAAGGAGGAAAGGGAGAGAAAAGAGAGAGCTTTCAGAGAAAAACAAGAGAAAGCTTGCATCTTTGGTCATACAATCAAGGTTTAAGGTGAGTTCTTGGCTCTAGATGTGTTCTTGTCTTTTTTCCTTTCTCTTTTATGGTTAAAAAATCTATCTTCTCTCTCTTTTGATGCTGGCTGTACTGAATATTTAGAGGGGAAGGGAGTTTTGCTCATCATACTTGTTAAGATACAACAACACAAGCTAGTTCCTAGTGTTTGCAAGTGATTATAAGTTGTTTTAAAGCATTTTTCATGGTTGTTTCTTTGAGTATTATTTTCGGCCAAGCTATTGACTGAACCCTAGGATGAGTTTTTCAATGTTTTAAGGCTTCCATGATGCTTAAAATAAGAAATGGTGTAGGGTAGACCAAAAGGAACAAGTGTTGGAAGCTTTAAAGCAAAGTTGTGATTTTTGGTTCAAGTCCTCTAGTGGTTTGGTCAAAGGGTAGCTAAAAGAAGCAGTTTTATTTTCCTAGATCTAAGCACATATTTGGAATCTACATAAAAAATCATGTAGGAATGAGTCAAGAAGTGATTTTTAAGGTTAAAGAGAAATAAGTCCAAAAATGGTGAATAAAGGAGGGAGCTTTATGGATCAAGAATCATTTTTTATTTATGTTCTTGCTTTTTCTTGGTTGATTAATGATTCTTGCTACCCTTTTTGATGGATTGCATTGTTACGGTTTGATATTTGTGAAGGAAAAGAGGAGAAGGAGAGAAAGCCAAAGCTTTTGGAGCAAGGTAGCAAGTTAAACCTAGCTACTAATACTAACTTAGCATTATTGATTATTGCATGATTAATTGCTATTATGTGGTTGGACTTTCTTGATTATAATGTGGCTACTCTTTGTACTTCTTGCTTTGACCTTTGCATGTTTGAGTTTGCCAAATGATAAGCATGCTAGTTCACCAATAGTAGTTAATATAATTGTGCATGTTGATGATGCTTGTTGGTGTTATAGTTGGCTAATTTGCTATTAGGATTTCAATGAAATCTCATTCCACCAATGCAACCTAACATTTTAGGGTCTGAATCCTCTAAGGGAAAGCTGTAGATTGAAGGCTAATTTGTGGGGTTTAGCCACAAAAATTCGTGAACTTATTTTGGTTATGTACGTATTATACTAACAGTGCTGTAAGCACACTGACCCTATCTGGTTCACATGACTTTTTGGTTATGCTCACGAATGTTTTTAGTCATGAAATTTGGCATGATGAGAGATAACGTCCTGAGCTTCAATTTGATAGATAATACGTTAAAAATGGCCCGGTATACGATTTATAAAGATTTTTCAAAGTTAAAGGTCAGAATCTGGAAAAAGGGTTTTTGGCAAATGGACAGTGTTGTATTTCCCAAAAACCTGATGCTTTTTCATAAGGAATTGGACAATGAGATTATTTTTTCTTGAAAAAGGACTTAAATATCTTTAAGCAAAATTTTGAACCACCCCAATTGGATTTTTTTCGGAATAAGTTATGAATTTTTGAAGTTGGGCTAGAAAAACTGGATTTTTACCTGATGAACAGTAAAAATCTGAAATTTAGCGTTTTATGGTAAAAAGTGAGCCCAAGACCATCTAATGTGGTCTAAAATGGTTTTGAAAGAAACCTAAGTCAATATAATAGTAAGGTGTGACAAAAGAAGAGGGAGAAAGAAAGGCCAAGTGGTTCCAAGCCAGATCAAGCTCTAAAACAAGGTATATGTGCCGTTTTTGATGTAGTTTCTACCTCCCTTGTTATTTTTGAGCTGGTGGTTGGTTTGATTGGATTTTTGATGATTGAAATCCAATGGGGAGGTGCTTCACGAAATTTATTGGAATAGGAGAAGATGATATGGATGTTAAAAGCATGTTTAAAGGCTTGGAAACAACAAGAATCAAGTGGTTCTGTGTTGATTTTGCAAGAAATCCAACTTTCCCTTAGTTTGTGATTCTGTTCAGCCTTGATTGTTCTAAATAGTTAGGATTGAATTTTAATTATTTTGAGCTTGAAAATGGATTCTACATGCAAAATTATGTGGGGATAGTATGTGGAAATAATTTTAGGAAAGTTGGAATTGAAACTCAAGAGTTAGAGTTCAAGTATGTTCAAGAAAGAATCAAGTAGAGATAAGTTGATAACTTGATTCTAACAATCATTTTGCATCGTGTATTGATGTGTTTAGGACCTTGGAACATCCAAGAGGATGTTTAATGGCGTTGACCGAAAATCCATAGGGTTGGAAAGACAAGGGAATCAAAGGAAAAGCAAGAGGAAAGCTATGTTACAAGGTAGTAAACTTACCTGTATTGTGTGCTTGATATGTATGCTTGCATGATGTGGTTGTGTTGTCATGATGTGACTAAGCTATGATGAAATATTTGCAAAGTTATGTTTGTAAGTTTATGTTATGTTTTGCCTTGGCTATATGTTATGAAAGCATGAAATGCTTTAGCTTACTTTCCATGGCATTCATGTGTTAATGTTATAACATGTCATGCATGTGTATTATATCTTGCATACTTATGGGTAGTGTTTGCTACTGAGATTCTCCTGAATCTCACCCCTCCTTAACCAACCATTTAGGTCAATCAATAGTGGGCAATAATGGCATGAGAGGCAAGGAGAAGAAAGTGGAGAATTATTGACGTTAATGAATGATGTTATTATTCAATGTGTAATTCTCCTATTATGTAATTTATGTTATGGATGCCAATGATGCCATGTATTTAATTACAATGTTTATGGGAGGAATAGAAATGTATGAGGACAATTGAAAAAGCATAAACCCAATTTATGTATACCAAAAAAATAGAAAGAATTAAAGTAAACAGAGGTTAAGAGATAAAACGTAGGTTATGGAGCAATGAGTTTGTAGCTCCAGTTTGACCTATCAAACGAATGAGTTAAGCCACAAAATTTGGTAGATTTATAGTACACATCCAAAGCTTTAAAATGAGAGGTAGATCACCTCAATTGGATGTGTACACAAAGAGATACGATTTTTATGGACTTAGTTATGATTTTTGAAATTGGGCCTATAATCTGGAATTTGAACGATGAATAGTAACCCGAATAATTATGTTGAAATTTTAAATTCATGAGCTTATGTCATGACCTGCTTAAACCATAACGCTTACTAATGTGTACTCTGAGGAGTTAAAGGTAGGATGTTTCCCTTGGCATTTGTAACATGCTTGCAACTTAACATCTTTATAACATAATGATATGTTTGGAAATCATCATGCATTTATCATAAAACACATAGGCCTATGGCATATTTCAAACACATTCACAATCACAACACTTGAGTTCATAAAATCATATAACATAGAAACATGTCATACATGTAAGCAAATACCAAGCACATAAGAGTAAGGTCAAGTTTGCTACCTTGTGTCCTTAAGCCTTCTCCTTACTTCCTTTTACTTTTAACTATTAAAGTTGCTTGCTCAACCAGATCCAAACCTTCTCTTGGATTCATCAAGGTCCTAATCACAGTCACAAAGGGTCACATTACTTATTAGGACCAAGAATTACACAATATGAAAGACTTATGTCCTTAAACCTCATCCCTTTTTTCTTAATTTAAAATGTAGTGTTCTAGCTTTGCAAAAATTGTTCCTAATCGAGGCAGGACTGTCACCTTTCGGATTGTCAAGAAAGTGAGTTGTACCAAAAAAATACAGTATAGGATGCAACTAGTCGTTCTTCTCGAGGAGCTTGTTATTGGAAATCCTAGTCTAAGTTGGTTTTCAAAAGCATTATAAATTTGAGTGAGTAAAAAGGGGGTTTAGTTGTTTTAAAGGTGGTGTAACAAATGCAAAGTGCAGAAAGTTAACTAGGTTTGGCATTTTAAATGAATGAAGAAATGTTTTGGATTAAAAGGGAATTATGGTTAAACAGTCTCTTGATGATGAAAACTCAGCTATCACTGCTCTTTAAAATGATTGGGAGTTTTAGAAAACCTCTAAGTCTGAAGAAAACCCCAAGTAATCACTTGGGTCCAATGTCTTAATTAATGAAAACTCACTTTAATCAAAGTTAATTAACATCTCTTAAGACACTACTAAAAACCACTTAGAGTGTAGATGAATGGATGATGCAAATGCCCTCTGAATGTCAATCGATACACACAGAATACCAAGCACACAGATTAATCAATAATAATCACTGAAAATCAAACTGAACATAAGGATTCAAACTAAAATATTAAATAGATTAATCAACATTAGCATCATCCAATCCAAATACAATAAAATAGTCTAAACACCAGATCTACAATCATAAACCAAGTTTGATACAAGTGCAAAAAGTTCCTAAATCTAGAAATATCCAACACAGCATTAAACACAGGTTTAGACTATAGAAAAACTCCTCGATTAAGTCATGGAGCTCAAGCTTTGTTCTCAATCACCAAGAGGCTAAGGGGTTTAGCGTTTCATGCCTTCAAACCAATCGCAATTGCTCCAAGAATGAAGAGTCATGGTTAAAGCTAAAAATAAAGTTGGAAAAATGGAGAAGAAGGTGGTTGGAGTGGTTTGATCGGTCCAGATATGTAGGAAATGTTGGAGAGATAAAGAAAAATGGAAGTTTTGGGTATAGGATCAATGGAGACTTGAGGGAAAATGATGGTGGCTCAACCTTCTACAAATGTGTTGAATGGGAGAGTGTGTTCTCGTGGTGGCTGCCCTCCTTAGGTATAGAAGCTCAGATACCTATTCTGAAACGCACAGCTTCACTTAACGCACTCAGGTCGTGACCTCAGGAATGTTAGATCACAACTCGGGGGGTCAGGTTGCAACCTCATAAGTTCCACGTCATGACCTAGGAAGACAGAGAGCTTTCATCTTGACTTAGGTCTAAAACGTGTAGTTTCCCTAAGAGGCATCTAGGTCGTGACCTCAGGAGTCCATGTCGCAACCTGGGGAGGTAAAACACTCCCAACTCTTGTGATTTAGTCCTTGTAACATTTTGGCTCCATCCATGCTCCATCATGGTTCTTGGGTCCTTCTGTAATTGCTTGAAAATCACAACAAAGAGCTTTGTAAAGACCAACTGATTGCAGATCAAGGCAATTAAAATTGAGAAGAGAAAAATGAGCCTTTTTACCCCTTAAACAGTAAAATGCAATGCATGACTCAATGTAATCAAATGGATATAAATGCATGCATAATGAGGGTAAAATTGTTGCAAAACATTAGAAAACACTTGAGAAAACCATATAAAGATTGGGTTCTATAACTCCCCCACACTTGAACCTTTGTACTCCTGGACAAAGACTTGAATCATTCTAAAGAAAATACAACTACAATTAAAGGGACTAGCATCTTCAAAAGTGATCTCAAGAGCTAATTGATCAACCTCTTTTAGGAATACAAAAATAATAACATGAACAATGCCAAGTAATTAGATACAAGGAGCAATTGACTCAAAATGCATGAACAACAGAGATTTGCTTACAAGGTATGAGTGTTTGAATCACTCATCTCTCCTCATTGGGGTTCTTTTCTCTCAATTATCCAAGCAGCAAACATTCTACCATAAGCTTGTAATGACTCTAAAATCTCCACTACTATTCAGTATTCATGTAAAGAATCAAGAGGACTTTTAGGGTTATAGTGATGGAAAGGCTAAATGGAATAGAAAAAGGTGAAATCGAGTGTCAAGAGTTAAAGAAATGTGAGTTAAATAACATCTATTTTTAGGTAAGGAAGTTCAGATCCCAACCTTCTATCACCAAGAGAATACTTTATTCAACTTTATTTTGCTGCTATAGCTTATGTATATATAAGAAGTATTTCTTTACTCTTCTATTCTTTTTTCTTTTCTTTTCTTTTTTTCTTTGTTTTTTATTCAAACTGAAATAAAAGTAAAATTCCCAATTAAGATCGATGAAGATTAGGAAATCGTAATTGTCGAGACGGATTCAACTCAATTAACATCGTTGTTCAAAACACTCAAAATGATAGACAAAATGAAGGAAGTGCAGGCTCAAAAATGGTTAAGCAATGAATAAATGGTTGTGGGTTGTGTTTGGATAGAAAGGTGTAGAAAAGAATGCCTCCATCATATTCAAAATCATGAATGCACGCGTAATTTTGATTAAGAGCTAAAACAAGTTCTAGAGAATGTAAACCACATGAATAATCACTCAATATAGGAATTAAGGCTTAAGAATATCCTTCCAATAAGGGTTTCACATCTCAATTGCTCATACAGGAAGTTTTAATCAATATGCACTAGTCACAAGGCATTAAAACATTTATCATAAAAGCAACCCATAAGATGGGGATTAAAAAGATCAAGATAATCACTTAAGAACATACTTGAATCCCAAAAGTGACTATAAAGTCTTCAGAAAAATCATTTTCAAAATCCAGTGTGCTTAAAAGTCCAAGAATGGCATAGTTTTCAATAAAAACTATTTGATGCAATGAGGGTATATTAAAAAGGCAAAGGTTTGCTTCAAAAAGATGCAAAGGTAGCTTAAAAAGGTTCCCCTTACACAACAATGCAAAAAGTAAAGAGGAGGGTAACAGTACACAGCAAAAGAGTCCAGGTCGCGACCTGAATACGGTGACACTAAGTCAGGAAAGGGGGCTAAGGTCGTAACTTGAGATCATCTAGGTCACAATCTGAAATCATAGAGAGCCCTCCCTAGCCAAAGTCACTCTTCAAGTAGCGACCTGAAGCAATGAGGTCGCGACCTAAAGTCACAGAAACTACCAACATAAAATTTTCAAAGCTTTAGCCAACATTTAACAACAACAAACCCTTTCAGCAAGCATCAAATAATCTAATTCATAGCAATTCACCATCCACAATCAATTCAAAGCCAAATAATGATGATGAAATATTGGATTTAAAAATTTTTTTGCCAAAAATCTGAAACAACCATTGAAATGATGCAACAAAGTGAAATGGATTCCTCCCCCACGCTTAGATTTGATAGTGTCCCCACTGTTAAAGGCAAAGGAAAAGAACAGTAGCCACCATAATTAAAACAAATAACACCAACAACACATAAGCACGGCAGTGCCCTCACTGCATGACTAAGCAAACAATTAAGCACAAGGAAGGACAGACATAAGACAAGAACAACAAGAGGAGAAAATTACTGAATTGAAAATCTATGCTTGAAATAAGCTAAACTACTTTTCCTATTGGTCAGCTTCCTCCCCCAAACTTATCTCACTAAGACATACAATAATCAGATCAGTCAAAACAAAGCAGAACATGGTGAACAAGATAGGTAAAGGAAAGAAGTGACCTGAGGTGTCATTGAGGCTGATAGCTCTCCTTGAAGAAACGAAGGCGCTCCTTTTTGACTTGTAAGAACCAGCCTTCAGCATCCCTCATTCCAACCTTCCTATGCTGGTATGTTGACTGAACTTCAAAAGGTCTAATCTATCTAGCCCTTTTCTTAGCTTTTGGCGTCTGATAAGTGGACAACAAGCCCCACACCTCAGCACCAGCTTTAATCTTCACAGCATCCTCAGGAGTTAATACAAAAGGGTCTTCATAGATTAGATCAATGACCGTGTAGTGGTCAATAGAGAAAGGAGGGAAAGTGGCAGAGGGTATCTTAATTTTCTTCTTCTTTGCCTTAGAAAAGAACCTGAGAGATATAGGCTCTTTGCTCTCTTCATCATAATCCACTTTCTTACTCTGCATAGAAGCAACCACCCTCTCTTGATTAGTTTTCTTAGTTGAGGGTGTAGAGATGGCAAAGTGGAGAGTAACTGGAGTTGTAACTAGTCCATGCACAGTATTCAGGGCACACAGCTCCTTGACAAGGTTGAAGCACTTCTTATTCTTAGAAGTCTTTGTAGCTCTACTACTACCTACATTAACATTTGAAACACAGCTGTTCTCAAGCTCAAGGGGGTTAGTAGAAGACTTGCCAAGTGTACCATTAGTAATAGTAGAACCAGATGGAAATGGTGTAATCTAACTGATGAACAGTAGAACAGCCCACGTCACTACCATTAGAAAGGAAGGGAGAAGCAGAGTTAGGAGTAAGGGATGAAACATGCATTTTATTTATGTTATGAAGCTCATCAATGAACAACCCATCAACAAAATTAACATCACACATCAAGTAATCTTCATGCTGTTATTTCATTTGTTCATACATATTGAAATAAGCAAATTTATCCCCAACAGGCATAATGATAGACCTTTTTTTCATGTCAATGTTAGTATTAGTAGTTCTTAAAAAGGGTCTACCCAAAATTAAGGTCCCATCCCCACCTTGTTCATTAGGCATACCTAAGACATAAAAATCAGCAGGGATAACTAAGTCTTTGACTTTCACTAGGATATCCTCTAAGAAGCCGTGTGGCCACCTCATGGTCCTATCAGCTAACTAGAGTATCATAGTGGTAGGTTTAAGACTTGTGATTTGTAAGGACTTATACATTGACCTAGGCATAACATTAATGGTAGCACCTAAATCAAGTAAAGCCTTAGGAATAGTTGTCCTACCTACAGTACAAGGTATAGTGAAGGAACCAGGGTCATGACATTTGATTGGGAGTTATGGTTTAAACAAAGTAGACACACTAGAGGGCAACTGGACTCGTTCATTAGGTTTAAACTTTCTTTTATGTGTGCACAACTCTTTTAAAACTTTGGCATACTTAGGGTCTTTTTAATCAGTTCAAGCAAGGGTATATTTACTTCAGGCTTTCTAAAGGTTTCAAGCAACTCATTATCTTGTTTTTCATTGGCAATTTTCATACCTTGCAAGTAAGATTGAGGAAAAGGGAGTTCATTGAGATTTACCTTCTTACCCTCATTGCTCAAGGCTTCATTAGTGCTTGTTCCCGCTTTGTTTTTCCTTTGTTTTCCCTTACATTTCAACCCTTCCATAGGGTTCTCCTCTTCTTGTGCATCTTTACTTGCTTGGGATCTCTTTCTCCTAAGAATTTCCTCCTCCTTGGAACTTTCAGATTTGCCCAACTTCATAGAGATAAGTAAAGAACTCTCTATTTCTTACTCAGATGCAACTTTGTTTACCCTTTCATCCTCAAAGTGGACCTTTCTACCACTTCTTAAGAATATCACATTAAGGGCTTTGGGATTGATCACCGTGTTAGAAGGAATGTTACCCCTACTCTTAGCTTGCATATCATTGACCATATTAGACAATTGGGTCAAATGACTAGTGATGTCAGCATTCTTCAAGGTGAGCTCCTCCAATTTTTTGTGAACATCTGAATTATCCCTTTGCATTCCTTGCAAGATAGTGGTTTTGGAGACGAACTTATCATCGCTTTCTTTTATTTTCCCCTTAATGTTTGTCATCTGCGCTGCTATCTCTTCAAAAGTTGAGAAGTATCATCCCCTCTTTGTGATTGAGACACCATCGTGTTAGGTGGTTGTAACATCCCGATTTTTGAGCCTAGAAGTATCAGAAATAGCCTGAATGAGATAGGCTACCAGACCCCTTTTTAGTAGAGGTCCTAAAGATGAGAAAGGAAGTTAAAGCAGTTTTAGGGACTAAACTGCAAAGTGAAAGATTTCAGGGGCTCAAGTATAATCAAAGTTAGAGGCTCCAGTAAAGTCTCAAAGGCCCAGAAAGAGAAAAGGGGCTAGATACAGACCAAAGGTTAAGTTAGAAGCCTCAAAGAGATTGTTTTATGAGGTTGAGCCTAAGCAGGGGTAAAACCGTAAATTCAGAAAGCTACGACCATCAGGGGTAAAAATGAAAAGTACTTAGAAAATTCTAAGAAAATCCAAGAAAATGGGAAATAATATTCTAAGGCTCTTTTGTGAAGAGAGATAACGAAAATACCCCTGAGATAACTTAAAAGGAATTTATAAGTTTATGGCTCAATTTGAGATGTAGAGGTAGATTTAATTGTTTGAGTCATAAGGAAACCTCAAAAAATTATGGTAAAATGGGGATGTATGATCTAAAAGACTATAGAAAATTATAAAATTAGTCTCATCCCCAGAAGACCAGCAAAATGGCTTTAAGAATACTTAAAAGCCAGTTGTGCCGAAAAAGGACATTTTAAAGAATGATTTTTAAGTGGAGCTACAGGTTGAGTTATGACCTGAGAAAATTCACATATTTTCTCTAGAATATGAGGAATTTTATGATATTTTTGGATGAATTTTTGGAGCTCTGGATTGAATAAAATGTTCCAGTCAAATATTAAATAATTTTATCCCCTAAATAGGAGACAAAACCAAAGAAAATATCTAAGAGCCATCATGACGATGCTGAGTCAGCAAGCGTAATCATGACACCGACGAGTCATCATGCTGAGTCATCAAGGGTAATCATGACACCTACGAGTCATCATGCTGAGTCACCAGAAGATATTTATGGACAGCATAAAAATCAGAACGCAGTATGACTAGCTAGGAACGAAGCTAGGCTTAGATGTGTCTGAGCTTAGCAGAGTACTAGAGCAAGTAGAAAGAGGAAGAATGTCAAAGACCTCTCCCTATGACTTCTGAAAGCAACTGTGAGCAGAAAGAGAAGCTTCCCTTTAAGGGATAAGATGTCTTGTTGGCACGCTACAGACATAGCAACCAGTAAGAGCTTGCACTCCTTGCATTTGAAATGCCAGGCATTATGCATGTTAGAGTACGCTCCTACTGAAAGGTAAAGAAGAGGAAAGAGAAGTTGCATAAGTCCTCCCTCTGTACCATTCTAAAGTAGTAAGAGACGGTAAGAGCAGCTGGAAAAGTAAGAGAACTCCTAAGACAGATTGGCTTAGGCACCTAAAGAGATAAAAAGGTGGCCTAGGGAATTGACACGAAGTCTAAGAGAATGGTATTGGTTTTTGGAATAGTCTTAGGGAATTATCAGTTAGGTGATCAACTGAGAGGAGGTGACTATACTTAGTCCTATGGTCAAAAGTCTGCCAGAGATCTTAAGAATATGGTACCACTTTGGGAAGAAAAGGACCAGGGATAAGTTAAGGTTATGGAAACCTCCTACGGTTGAAAACCGATACCGAGAGAGTACCCATGACTTCCTTCCAGAAAACCTTATCATTAATTAGGCTAAATTTAGTTTCCTTCTGATTAGCAGAGGAAAGCCAAAGTTAGAGGAGTTAGAGGAGTAGAGACATAAGACCTGAAAAAGAGACATTCAGGCTAGCTCTAGATACAGAAAGAACCTATGTGATACAGAAACAGACTAGGTATTGATAGATAAATCCTTAAGATGAGGCAAGAGACAAGAATGTAAGTTGAAAAGACCCGACTAAAGATAGATCAGGAAAGGGGTCTAAGACAGTAAAGTACCAAGGTTAAGCTTATCAGAATCAGTGCCTCAGTTCCCAGTTAGCACTGTTTAGTTAAGTGTTTTAGGCAAAAGTAGCCTAAGGAAGGGTGACCCTGAAAAGAGTATGAGAAAGTGCAAAAGCTAGAAATGTTAGTCATTTTGGCAAGAATGCACTAAGATTAGCAGATAATAGAAGATGAAAGTTAAGGAAGCTGTTAAGCTACCAAGTGTCCTAAGCAGTATGGTTTCAGACTAAGACCCAAAATTTACTTGAAGTTTTGGAGGTCCTTATGAAAGAAATGGACACTACTCTCAACTTCAGTATAGCCTATCATCCTAAGATGGATGGGCAGACACAGAGAACAATATGGATGTTAGAAGACATGATATACACATATGTGCTTGATTTCGGCGGTAATTAAGATACGTACTTACCAATAGCCGAATTCAGTTAAGATGACCATTTCCATTCAAGTATCTGAATGGCGCTATAAGAAGCACACTATGAGAGGAAATGTAGATCTCCCTTGTGCTAGATAGAGTTCAATGAAAGAAGTAAGTATAGTCCTAAGATAGTGGATCAGACTTCCCAGTAGACTAAAGTCATTTAGCAAAGACTTCTAACGGCTCAAAGTAGACAAAAGAGCTACTCAAATATTAAAGGAGACCGTTAAAGATTGAGGTTGGTGATTAAAGTGTAACCAACAACGGAAGTCAGTCGATCCCTAAAGTTTAAGAATTAAGTTCAAACTACGATGGACTGTTTCAAATTTTGTCCAAGATTGGACCAGTAGGTTATAAGTGACCATTCCCCCGAATGTAAATGGAAGAAGTATCATCTAGACCCAACACATGTCATAAGCTATGATGACATTGTGCTCCAAGATAACCTATCTTTGAGATTAAACTAGGGTGAATTATTGATTAGAAAGTGGAACAGCTAAGAAACAGGCAGTTTCCACTAGTTGAGGTTGTCTAGAGAGATCTTATACTAGAACCTATGGGGGAGATAGAGACTAAGACAGAGGAAAAGTATCCTCAACTTTTCCAATAACATACACTTTAAATTTCGAGGACGAAATTTATTTTAGAGGGGGAGAAATGTCACATCCAGAAATATGGTATTTGGGAAATAGGAATATTCATAAATAATTAAGGGTAAAAAATGACAAGGAGTAATAGAAGAGTTTTGGGTGGAAAATAATTATTATAATTTTCCAAGCCAATTATGAAAAGTTTGACTAATTAAGGAAAATTGGTCAAGAGTAAATAGGGGAAAAATAATTCCAAGTCTCAAAAAATTAAGGAAAAATAAGGACAAGGTTCCTTGAGAATTATATGGAATTATAAAATTGGTTTTATGACCAATTTGCCCTTAGAGAAATTACAAAGGAATTTAAGGGCAATTTAAGCTAATTTAAGGTCCTTATTTGGAAAATTCCAAATAAATATATTTAAGCAGGATAAAATCCCAAGAAAATTCCTATGAAATCCCAAGGAATTATAAGAGATTATGAAATTAAAAGAAGACCCTCAAGTATCCAGGATTTTTTCCAATTCTTTGGAAAAGTGGAAAAATCACTAAAGAGAAGGAAAATAGTTTTCCTTTTTATTTAATTATTGGGAAATTAAATTTGAGACAAAGAGGGCAATTTGGGAAGATAAAAATAAGGAGAATAATTTATGGATCTGAGAGAAAATAATTACAGAGGCCAGAGCACTGTAATTATAGAAAAGAAGTTAAACCCGGAGTAAAAGTGCACCGATAAAGTGTTGATCGGAGCCTTGCACTTTACTTGGCCCATAAGCTACCACTTGTCAAGCCTTTAATGGATGATAATTAGAGCTTTCCAAGTGTCAAGCTACCAATGGAGAGGATCTTGACTTTGGAATTTAATTACAATGTGAATTAAGTTAATTAAAGAGAAAATGCAAGACTAAGTAGGCTTATGACACTTGGCTCTTCATTAATTGTGGTAGATGGGATATTTTGATAGCATTGATGAGCTCATCTCTCCCCTAAATCAGATGGGAATTTCGTGCAAGGCATGAAGAGAGGGAAAAAGAGAGAGTTTTGAGGGAAAACCAAGAGAAAGGCATCAACTTTGGTCATACAATCAAGGTTCAAGGTGAGTTCTTGGCTCTAGATGTGTTCTTGCCTTGTTTTCTTTCTCTTTTATGGTTGAAAATATGTCTTCTCTCCCTCTTTTGATGCTGGTCGAACTGGTTGTTTAAGGGGAAAGGGAGTTTTGATCATCACACTTGTTAAAATACTACAACACAAGCTAGATCCTAGTGTTTGCAAGTGATTATAGTTGGTTTTGAAGCATTTTTCATGGTTACTTCCTTGAGTGTCATTTTTGGCCAAGACAAGATCTGAACCCTAGGATGTGTTTTTCAAAGTTTTGAGGCTTCCATTGTGTTCAAAATGAAAAATGGTGTAGGGTAAACCTAAAGAACAAGTGTTGGAAGCCATAGAAGCAAAGTTGCAATTTTTGAGTTTTAAACCCTAAGGGTTCGGTCAAGCTGAAACTGGAAGAGGAAAATTTATTTTGTTAAATCTAAGTAGATATTTGGAATCTACATAAAAATCCATGTAGGAAAGGGTCAAGAGGGAATTTTTAGGGTTTATGGAAAACAACTCTAAAAATTCAAGAAACAAAGATAGAGGCTTTAAGGGGTTTAGGAGCTTCTTGAGTTATGTGATTGATTTTTATGTGGAATGTTTAATAATAATTGCTGCCCTTTTTGGGGATTGCCATGTTAGGGTTTGACATTTGTGGAAGCAAGAAAGAAGAACAAGAAAAATCAAAGAGCATTGGATTAAGGTAGTAAGATTTAATTAGCCTTAATGTTGAATGTTGCATTGATTGCTATGCAATTTCATGTGCTATTATGTGGTTGAACTAAATGATGATGATGATGATGATTGTGTAGCTATACTCCTTGCTTTATATGCCTTGGCTATTGCATGTTAGAGTGCTACATGTATGAGGTAAAGTAGTTCCCTATTAACAGCAAAAGGTTGAAATGCTTGTAATTGATGCATGTAATGTTTTGGTTGATTGATCTTGCTACTGGGATTTTCAAAAATCTCATCCCCCAAAAATAATGTAACATTTTAGGGCCCGAACTTCTCAAGAGCAAGCTGCAGAATGGAGGCTAATTATGGTGTCATACCATAAAATTTTCGTGGACATTTGGTTATGTATAATTATCAATGGTTGGTGCTGTAACCCTTAAGCAGGACGTTAGTTTAGAACCATGGTTTATTTAGTTACTGAACGAATTTCAGCACGAAATTTGGTATGCTTATAGTTGACGTCCGGAACTTCAGATTGATAGGCAGCACGTTAAAAATAGTCAAGTATACGATTTTTAATGATTTTTCAAAGTTAAAGTTCAGAATCTGGAAAAAGAGTTTTTGGCAAATGGATAATGTTACCTTCCACAAAAACCTGACACTTTTTCATAAGGAATTAGATAACGATATTATTTTTTCTTGAAAGAGGACTTAAAGAGCTTTAAATATAATTTTGAACCACCTCATTTCGATTTTTATGGAATAAGTTATGAATTTTTGAAGTTGGACCAGAAAACTGGATTTTTACCCGATGAACAGTAAAAATCCAAAAATCAGCGTTTTTCATGAATTTTTAAGCCAAAGACCATCCAATGTGGTCTAAAATGGTTTTTATTAAACCCTAAGTGGATCTGATAATAAGGTGTGACAAAAGACATGTGGCTTGATGATGTAAGCATGATGTCATCATGATGATGTAAGCATGATGTCATAGGACACTTGTCACCGTAAGATCAAAAGAGAAAATGGACGGTCCAGATCAAGCCACGTATTTTTAAGATCAACGGTCCAGATTTAGTCTGCTTTTCTATAAATACCCCCTCCCCTCCCTACCATTTCGTCCAAGCATAAGGAATCCATGGGGAAGCTCTTGCAAAATGGTTTCTAGAGAGAGAAAGAAGAGGGAGAAAGAAAGGCCAAGTGGTTCCAAGCCAGATCAAACTCTAAAACAAGGTATGTGATGGTTATAGCACCTGATTTTATGCCTATTTCGGATTAGTTACTGTGCGTATCTGATTCTGAAATTTTGCATGCTTAAAGTACACTCTGTGAGCTTTAAATCCATGAGTACAACACTTGATTTGGATATGTGTACGATTTACGGTGATTTTTCAAAGTTAGGGTTTGAAATTTGGAAACAGTGTTGAAGTTTTGGAAGAGTTTCAAGTTCCATACAGTTCCGGTACTTTTCAATGTAGAATTGTTCCTGAAACTATTTTTTCCTTAAATTTAACTTAAGGAGCTTTCAGTGAGACTTGGAACCACTCAATTTGGATTTTTCTAGAATTAATTATGAATTTTCAAAATTGAGCAAAAATTCTAAAAATTCTGCGTGAACAGTACCCGCGAAGCAAAATTTCCAGATTTGATATTCTTGAATCTAAGGCCATCCAAAGTGGTCCTAATTGACAAGAAATGGATCTTAAGGATGGAAAATGATAAGACTTATGTTAGAAAAGTTGGAAAGAAAACCCTAAGACTAAGAGAAAGGGTTGAGGTTCAAGAAAGCTAGTCTTGAACTTTATGTAATCTAGTGGTCCTAATGGATTGTATGATCAATGTGACTATGTTTAGGACCTTTGGAACATCTAAGAGGATGTTTGGTGATGTTGACCGAATGTCCACATGGTTGGAAAGACAAGGGAACCAAAGGAAAAGCAAGGGGAAAGCCATGTTACAAGGTAGTGAACTTACCTATACTGTGTGCTTGATATGTATGCTTGCATGATGTGATTGTGTTGCCATGATGTGACTAAGCTATGATGAAATGTTTGCAAAGTTATGTTTGCAAGTTTATATTATGTTTTGCCTTGGCAATATGTTATGGAAGCATGAAATGCTTTAGCTTACTTTCCATGGCATTCATGTGTTAATGTTATAACATGTCATGCATGTGCATTATGTCTTGCATGCTTATGTGTAGTGTTTACTACTAAGATTCCCTCGAATCTCACCCCTCCCTAACCAACCATTTAGGTCAATCAATGATGGGCAATAATGGCATGAGAAGCAAGGAGAAGTAAGCAGAGAATTATTCTTGTTAATGGATGAGACTGTTGATAAATGTATAATTCTACTATTTTGTGAACTATGTTATGGATGCCAATGATGCCATGTATTTAATTATAATATTTATGTTATGAATGAAAGTGTATGAGCATGAACAGGAAAGAGTAAGGCCATGTTATGTATGCCAAAGAAATAAAAAGAATTAAAGAGATGTTAAGGGATAAAACATAAGTCCTGGAGCAGTGAGTTTGTAGCTCCAGTTTGACCTATCAAACCAGTGAGTTAGGTCATAAGATTTGGTAAACCAAGAGATCTGATGTTTCTCTTTAAAATGAGGGGTAGTTTGTCCAATTCCGATAACTGAGCAGAAAGTTATGCCTTTCCAAAGTTAGGCAAAAATACAGTAAAATCCGAAAATGACCAAATGAACAGTAACTTTTTCAAAGGAAATTGAGCTCGAATTTCAAGGCAATCAGTTCAGAAACTATTTTTCCTCAAAATTCTATCCAAATAGCTTTCTATAGAATTTAGAATCAATTTTTCTACAATTAGTTATGAATTTTCGAAGTTTGTCACATTTTAAGGTGACAATGAATAGTAACCCGTAAATGAAAATTTTCAAACTTGATTTTTCATCAATTGTAGCCTTCAAAAGTGATTCCAAATGCTTCCGCAATGAAAGTTAATTGATTTAAACATGAGGTGTTACAGTGGTGTTATCACTACAGCTCTTGAGGAATCTTGAAAGTTGCTTAAAGAGGCCCTAGTGTTGTGGAACTAATTTCCTTAGGATTGATTTGGCCTATTTGCTTCTCCACCCCATTTGAAATTTGGATGATCTCTCCAGCGAGGGTTGTAAGTGTTTGAGTAGGGGTCTCTCTTCTGATATTGCCTATCCCTTCCTTGGTATATTGTATTGACCTCTTCTATCAGCCCAGGGCAATTTAGAGTGGTATGCATCAAAGAGTCACAAACTCCACAACTTATAGCTACTAAGGCAAGAGACTGTGGCTTGTTGGAGTAGAGGCTTTCAACTGTATTTGCAAGCTTAGACTTGTCTTGGGCTAGCTTTACCAAAAGGGATCTCTTTCAGATTTAGGGTCCCTTGAATCCCTTGAGCTCACATGTTGTCTATTAAGAGCAAAGGTCCTTATTAACTCCTATGTAGCCCTTGGTTCCATATTTTCCACAGAGCCATTTGCAGCGGTATCCAAAACTTGGGCATCATATGTTGACAACCTATTATAGAAATATTGTACCTTTAATTTCAAAATCTGTATTGTAAGTAGGAAAAGCACCAGTCATAGGTTCAAAGTTCCCATTAGATTGAGTTAGTTCCTTAATGGTTCTACCCCTAGGTTGTTCATTAATCCTATTCTGGCTATTATTTTCTCCTTGCCCTCATTACCACCGTTATTAGGTCTATTATGGTTACCATTCCCATTCCCACCGTTTGGACTATAAGGAGGTACTTCAGCCACAATTTCTTCTTCTACTTACTCACTCTCACTAGATAAATGGGATACGTTTCGTAAAATAAGCGGGCTACGAGATCCTGTATGTCTACCTTTCTTGCCTCTATGCATTCTGGGCATGCACAATACTCAAAAATTCAAGCATAGATAGAGTTCAAGAAAGAGGTAAGTTTAAAACTGTGTATTTACCAAGTGTGTAGTTCAAAATTGAGGCAAACTCAATGATTTCAAATAGTGCTAAGTGAGTTTAAGGTGTATGAAGTGCTATACACTCTCAAAGTATGTGCAGAAAGTAAAGTTACGCAAAAAAAGTAAGGGCCTGTTTGGGTGACTCCCAAAACCATGGTTTGGGAGGCAAAACGATGGTTTAGGTGGAATGTCACCCAAACAACATCAGTTTTGATGCCATAATCTAAAACCATGGTTTGGGCTAAAACCATGGTTTCAGGAGAAGTGAATCCATTCTGCTTCTGGCTCAAATTGGAGAGTATAATTGTGCCTGTCAGAGTAGATCTCAACAATAATATGACTTTAACATCTCTTAATTAATTTTTTATAAACATATTAATCTTGTATCTTATAAATATATACACATATTAATTATTCATTAATTATATTATCTTATGTATTATTAATTATGTTGGTAAAAAATATATTATTAACAATTTTATTCCTTCAAATTAAAATATATCATAAAATCTATCTTTTATGTAATTATCATATTAACTTATGCCTTTTTTAGTAATTTTTATATATAAAAAGTGCTTTTGATAACAACTATCCAAACACTCTCACTTCTTATAATCATTTTTTCACAAAATCTATTCTTCACAAAACTTATTCTCCCCAGAATCTATTCTCCAGAAGCTATTCTCCAAACTATGGTTTGGTTTCATCCAAACACCCCCTAAGTCTGGATACTCAGGAAAATTTTCAGTGGAAAACCAAATCAAGTCGCGACTTGGGTAATCTAGGTCGCAACTTTAATGAACAGAAAGCAACCCTGAAAGAAGAGGGAATTGAGGTCACGACTTGCAAAAGTCCAGGTCACAACTTAAACAGATCAAGAGCAACATTGGAAAATAGAAGTCTAAGGTCACGACAAGCCACAAGTCAGGTCACGACTCAAGCACTGAGGTCACAACTCCACATATATGAGGTCGCAACTCAAAGTCACAGAGAGCTATTTTCACAAAACATTTGAAAGATTCACTAAGTACTTCAACCAGATGCTGAACAAACTATGCACAGAGTTCAAAATTTCAAACAACTGGCTAAAACACTCAGGATCAAGCTAGAACAAAATGCAAAATGCTATGCAAGAATGCAAATGCAAATGTATAGAAAAACAAGATATTTGGTTCTATTTCTCACAAAAATTTTGATGCTATGAAATGCAAGATTTAAGTTCAAAAACTAAAAATCTATGAGAATCAACCCAAATAACAATGGTGAGGAAAACCAATTACTAGGGAACCAATTCAATGGCTCCCCGACAACGGTGCCATTAATCGAGGCCAGACTGTCGCCTTTTAGATCATCAAGAAAGTGAGTTGCACCAGAAAAATACAGTACAGGATGCAACCAGTCATTCTTCTCAAGGAGCTTGTTATTGGAAATCCTAGTCTAAGTTGGTTTTCAAAAGCATTGTAAATTTGAGTGAGTAAAAAGGGGGGGTTTTAGTTGTTTTAGAGGTGGTGCAACAAATGTAAAGTGCAAAAAGTTAACTGGGTTTGATATTTTAAATGAATGAAGAAATGTTTTAGATTAAAAGGGAATTATGGTTAAACAATCTCTTGATGATGAAAAATCAGCTATCACTGCTCTTTAAAATGATTGGGAGTTTTAGAAAACCTTTAAGTCTGAAGAAAACCCCAAGTAATCACTTGGGTCCAATGTCTTAATTAATGAAAACTCACTTTAATCAAAGTTAATTAACATCTCTTAAGACACTGCAGAAAACCACTTAGAGTGTAGATGAATGGATGATGCAAATGCCCTCTGAATGTCAATCGATACACACAGAATACCAAGCGCACAGATTAATCAATAATAATCACTGAAAATCAAACTGAACATAAGGATTCAAACTGAAATATTAAATAGATTAATCAACATTAGCATCATCCAATCCAAATACAATAAAATAGTCTAAACACCAGATTTACAATCATAAACCAAGTTTGATACAAGTGCAGAAAGTTCCTAAATCTAGAAATATTCAACACAGCATTAAACACAAGTTTAGACTATAGAAAACTCCCCGATTAAGTCATTGAGCTTAAGCTTTGTTCTCCATCACTAAGAGGCTAAGGGGTTTAGCCTCTCACGCCTTCAAACCAATCGTAATCGCTCCAGGAATGAACAGTCATGGTTAAAGCTAAAAATGAAGTTAGAAAAATAGAGAAGAAGGTGATTGAAGTGGTTTGATCGGTCCAGAAATGCAAAAAATGATGAAGAAATGAAGAAAAATAGAAGTTTTGGGTGTAGGATCAATGAAGACTCGAGAGAAAATGATGGTGGCTCAACATTCTGCAAATCTGCTGAATAAGAGAGTGTGTTCTCGTGGTGGCTACCCCTTTTAGGTATAGAAGCTCAAAAACCTATTCCAAAAAGCACAGCTTCACTTAACGCACTCAGATCGTGACCTTAGGAATGTCAGGTCGCGACTCAGGGGGGTTAGGTCGTGATCTCATAGGTTCCATGTTGCGACCTGGGAAGACAGAGAGCTTTTATCTTGACTTAGGTCCAAAATGCGTAGTTTCACTAAGAGGCATCCAAGTCGCGACCTCAAGAGTCTATGTCATGACCTGGGGAGAGAACACTCCCAACTCTTATGTTTTGGTCCTTGTAACATTTTGGCTCCATCCATGCTCTATCATGGTTCTTGGGTCCTTCTCCAATTGCCTGAAAATCACAACAAAGAGCTTTGTAGAGACCAACTGATTATAGATCAAGATAATTAAAATTGAGAAGAGAAAAATGACCCTTTTTACCTTTTAAACAGCAAAATGCAATGCATGACTCAATGTAATCAAATGGATATAAATGCATGCATAATGAGGGTAAAATATTTGCAAAACATTAGAAAACCATATAAAGTTTGGGTTCTATCAGTTCCCTTAGGCCAATCCTATACAATTTTGCCCAAGGAATCCAAATATGATCTTAGATTCATCAAAATCAAACTCCTTCCCCTAGTTCTAGGCCAAAATTGAAATCTACCACTTGATTTCCAGTTTTGATTCCAATGCTTCCAACTTCATTCTTTCATCTTATCTCTACACAATTTTTCATTTTAAACACATTGGAAGCATCAAAATCATTAAAATCACATCCTAGGCACAAGAACGAAGTCTAGCCAAAACATTTCCTCAAATTACACAATCATGAAATTCAACCAATTTCAGCATAAAACCACTTGATTCATGTTTCTTTCAAGCCTTTAAACATTATTCTAACATCAATTTCATCCTCCCTCATACTTAACAGTTTCGTGTAGCATGCCCCCTAAGGATTCCAAGCTCCCAAAAACCGTTAAAATCCATAACCAAGCTCAACAACAATAAGGGTAGTGAAAACTACATCAAAAACTATGAACATACCTCATTTTGGAGCTTCATCTTGCATATAACCACTTGGCCTTTCTTCTTCCTCTTCTTTCTCTCTCTAGAAACCATTTTGCCAAAGCTTTCCAAGGTTTCCATGAGGTTAGGATGAAAATGAGGGAGGGGAGGGGGGGTATTTATAGAAAACAAGACTGAATCTGGGCGTTGATCTTAAAAATATGTGGCTTGATCTGGACCGTCCATTTTCTCTTTTAATCTTATGATGACAATTGTCCTATGACATCATGCTTACATCATCAACCCACATGCTTTTAATCCAACCGTATACATGTCTTGCATCCGACCATACACGTGTCTTGCATCTAGCTGTACACATAATACCTTCTTTTCCCATCTAACTGTACACTTGTCTCTTCCATATTCCTTCATCATTAAGGCATTAAAATAGGAAGGAAATTAATATAAAATTTGTACAAAATACAATCCTTAGGCATTCCTCCACTTATCTTGCCATTCTATACCGTACAAGGTACTTTTTCAGACACTGACTTACCCGAGACCATTGGGACATGTTCTAATAAATCCACATGACATTATATAACATGCCCAAAGAGAGAGTGATGTCCTTCCCTTGTTCTTCTATTAAAATAATCAAAATAATTAATAATTAATAATATTTATTTCAAAGTGATCTTGATCGAATTCTTTCTACCAGTCCACAACTCCAAGAATCTATCTCCAAGTGCCAATACTATTTACTCATCACAGGGAATTCCTTTAATTTTTCTTAAGTCAAAAGTCAACCTCTAGACATTTGATTTTGACTTTCTCCAGATAGTATGTAAATAGGTTTTAAATTCCATTAAAGCTAACCTCTTCGCTTTTTGGGGACGGAATTATTTTTAAAACCTGTGATAATTCCTCAAGTATTTTTCACCATTTTCTTCCAATTATCTAAGGAATCCCTATACCTTAAATAATTTATTTTTAAAAATATTCCAAATTAGTCAAAACCCTAGGAATTTCACAAATTCCTTAGAGGGGCATTTTCATCATTTTTAGCCTTATACAAGCCTTAGAACCTTATTCCCATTTTTTGAGAATTTTTTTAAAGTGTTCAGACCTTAACCTACTATTTCTCATTTTCTAGGGGTTTTTTTGGGATTTTTGGGCATAATTTTCATTTTTGCCCTTATCAGCCCAAAACTTTTACAAAATTTTGATTTTGCCCCTGATTTAGCTTAACCTCAAAATTCACCTCATTGAGGCCTCCAATATAACTATTAGCCTACATTCATCTCTATTTCTCATTTTTGAGCCTTGAAACTTCACTAGAGTCTCTAACTTTCTCTTTTCTCAGTCCTAGAAAACTTTTCTTTTGTGATTTGGTCCTTAGGAATCTTGCTATCCTTCCAGGGAACCTTTAGGACCTCTGCCAAAAAGGGTTTGATAGCTTGCCATTTCAAGCTAATTTTGGTACTTCTAGGCTCAAAATTCGGGATGTGACACATAAAATGCAAGGAGTTAAGCATATGATCACATATCTAGCTTTACCACATCATGGCATGTAAACAAAGAATAACATATAGCAACAAACCATACAAGTTAACATTAAATTTTAAGTTCTATGCTACCTCTTGATACAGTTGATTCCTTGATTCCTTGGCCTTGTTCTTGATCCTTCCTTAATCAATAATAATACCTATCAAGCATAACAATGGCACAAATTAATTGCATAATTTTATCAAACACTTAACCCTAAAACCCTAACCTTTTAACCTTATTTTAGGATCATATTCTTTGAAATAACCCCCACATATATCTTTGGTTTTGATGTCGCTTGGACCTACTACAATGATAGGTATAGCCTAATTCTATTAGGACCTACCTCATCTGGTCTGGGTCTGGGTCCCACTACACTTTGTGCATCAACTTGTAAATCTCCCTCTCTAATTTGATTACAGGTTATACCAGATTTAGCTTCAGTTACTGGCATGCCCAGATATCCATGGGGAGTTGCTGGGTCCTTCTCTAGGACCAGCCATTATATATACCACCAGTATGGAAATTCTTCCCTTAACATTCTTTGGTTAATAATGATCCTAGAGTCACATTTCTTGCAACAAGCCATTTCTATTCCTATACTTAATTCAGCTCATAATACACAACACAACTGCTATAGATAATACATAATTCAAATCCAATTCATTTAGCAACCAATAGCGTAACATAATAAACGGAAGTTTATGACATCAAACAGCTGTCCGGAACCTTTGTTCTAATACCAAAAATATCACACCTTACATTTAGACTTCATTTGACCTCAATTGGAACCATTTAGAACCATTTCTTACTTCTTAAGGTTGGAAAAATTTAAACTCCAAATTTCTTGGAATTCAAATCACTATTCATTGTAACCCTGACAAAGGTCAAACTTTGAAAATTCATAACTAATTCTAGAAAAATTGAAATAAGATGGTTATAGTTTCTATGGAAAGCTCTTGATATGATCTTTAAAGAAAAAATACTTATTGGCATCCAGAACTCATCTATTAATCCCAGATTTCATTCATTTGGTAGATTTTCAATTTTTCAAGATTTATGCCCAACTTAAGGAGGGCATAACTTTCTATACTAAATTCCAAATTTGATGAATTATTACTTTTTTAAAGCTAAAAATGAGATCTATAAGCTTGCCAAATTTCAATTTCAAACTCAATCAATTATTCAAAATGTCATTGGTTAAACTTTACCCTCAGAAAGTCAACTTTTATCCCTTTAAGTTACCATATTTGATTTTTCTTTCCTTTTTAATTCAAATCATCAATTCACCCATCCTTTGTATACTAAGCATGACTTTTGAGTAAATGTTCATATACATACTATCCTTACTCATCAATATAAACATTCAAAATAATTTACAATAATCCCCAATGATTACAAACATTGTTCAAAGAGGCACACTAAATTAATTTCTCCCAAAATGGCTTCCTTCCCTTTCCCTTTGCTTGGTCCAACTCCCAGATGGTAAAATTTAAACATAAAGAGTGAGATTTCATAGAAATCTCAGTTAAGGGTTTGAAAGTCAGACTAGGCCAGATGGTCAGACCAATCCAACTATCACCCATTTATCTTCTGGGCCCGGTTTGTTTGGATGTTTTGGACTGTTCCAAGGATTAGACTGCTTTAAGCCGTATTGACCCAACGTTTGAGCTAGAATCCAGATTAAAGTAGGAAGCCGAAGTGGCTTCAAGAAAACTGGATGAGTCTGAAAGTTTTAAACCATAAGAAATTTCTGTCGTTCACCATTTGCTTCGTCTTTTTAGAAGTCTATAACATTTAAAGTTATCTTTCCTTCCCTATGTGAACCAATCAGAGAACTTCCTTGAGCTATCCTCTCCCTCAACCCAACTATTTCTTCTTCACACACTAACAATGTAGATCACTAAATTTCACAAGGTCTAAAATGGCATGGATGGAAGTTGCAACTTGCATCTATGGAGAAAAGAAGCGAAAGAAAATGCTATTGGTAAATTTTTATTTTTTTCTTTCTTTTTATTGTCATCTCCATCTCCTTTTCTTTTTCCTTCTTTATCGTTGATATTTTGCCATAACACTACCACAGAAATAAATTGTAAACTAATTCTTGGTTTATTTGAAAATAATTAAATCAGTTTTCATTTGTATTAAAATTAATTAGTGCAACATTGATAATATTTTAACTATGATAGGTCGAATTGCTACTAAAATGATGAAATTGAATATACTTTATTTTCAAATTATCTAACAATTTGATTTTTTTTTATTTTTACACATATATTATCATATGTTTATACAATATTATTTTTATTTAATTATTATGTTACCAGTCTAACCAGACGGTTCAACCATCCGACTGTTTGAACTATGACCCGTTAGCCCTTTCAGTTTGACATCCAGTCCGGCTTTTAAAACATTGATCTCAGTAGCAAAGAACCATTATCATCATGTAGTTCATACTATGTGAAAATGTGACATGTGTAAATAAAATCAACATCATTATGCAACATTTCATGTGCATATCATTTGCCATGGAAAGAGAACAATTAATCAAGCCATTAAGCCATTCCTCATATATATTGGCAAGGCACATTCAACATATATTGTTCCATACATAATCACATAATTTGCTCAATGACATTATGGCAACATAAATCACATAACACATACACATTTAACACAACCAAGAAAGCAACCAATTGAGGGTCAATGCTACCTCTTGGTTCATAACTCAATTCGGCCTCTTTAGAGAAATTGTGTTCCTTTTTTATCTTTTGCAATGGGCCTATCATTCCAAGCACAAATATATACCAATGATTCAAGCATAAACACTAATGCTTGACATTAAGCTCAATTAAAATCCCTTTTTCCTTTATTTTTGTCATAATTATTTCTTCTTGGTTCAATCAATATTTTATGTTGTTCCTACATAATTTTTTACATAGAATTCAAATATCAAATAAGATTTTACAAAATCCCATCCCTTACCTTCCATTTTAGCTTGATTGAATAGGGTAGTATTACTTTTCAAAATTTCTATTTTTGATTCCATGATCTCAAACACTTTCCCTTGGTGTTTTCCCATACATACAAAATACCTTTTGAACTCATTGGAATCATCAAGACACACCAAACAAAACTCTTACCCTAAGAACTCACTATGGCCGAAATGTGTGCTTAAGAACCCTAACTTGGTTTTCTTAAAAAATCAATCTAAAAAACATTTAAACATGATACTTCCAACTCATTTTTAAGGCTTCTATCTTTCCACAAGTCACACTTCACTTGACCGAAAATGTGGCAGCACCACAACCTTAGATTGCAACTTACATTCCTACCATAACAAGCTTTAAACTTAACCAAATAAAGTTCAAACTTAGCTTGATGAATCCTCGACTAAAGCTTGGTATATCTTCCTCCTTCAATGCACTATCTAAGGCTCACTTCTAAGCTCAAGAATTCAATTTGGCAAAACCCCCTCTTTTGTCAATTTTTGGCCAATTTAGTGTAATTAGGGGATATTTTAGAAAAATTTCTGACCTTCCTCCTCTCATATGTGGCATGTTATGCTGCCACTTAAGAGGCCATGTGGCCACCATCACATGCCTCAAAATTTCTGATCTTGCCATTGTCCATTTTCAAGAATATTCTATTAATTTTTAGGTGTAATTGGGCATAAATCCATTTAAATGTTGGGCCATATTTTGCAGGAATTTTTGGACTTTCTTGGCCCAAAATGAGGCCCAGTTATGATCTAGAATGATCAAGGGGAAGTGGCCCAATCATAACATATCAATTCCAAGCAAAATTAAAATTTATCAGTTATTATTCACTTGTAACTTTCAATAATTATTCTAGGTTGCCAAAAATTATATTTTTCTCTATGAAAAATCCTATTTTAATATGGGAAATCATTCTAAAAAAATTTAGAATTTTTCTCCATCTCTAACTATTTATTTTGAATTTCCTCTGAATAGGACTTTATTGGGCCTAAAATCAATTTTATAAACTCAATCAAATATTTAAATAATTATTTCATATTTTTTGGGAATTATTGAGGCCTCTAAATATTTAAAATAATTATTTTCACTTAATTTTCACTATTTTTCCTGAAAAACCTTTGTTTTCGGGGAATCTCTATAAACTATTTTATACTATTTCCACCTTCAGGGCCTCAATTGAGATTCCAAATCTAATTTACAAATTTTCCATTTTAAAAAAATTTTCTAGAATTTTTTCAAACTTTTTCATTTACCCTTCCTAGACCAATATTTTGACAATATCGATCTAGACCCTTCTAGATCTTGTATCATGCCTAGCTTCCTGAGCTAGCCTTCTTTTCCTATTGGCCCTTAATCTAATTTTTCATCCTCTTATCAATATCAAATTCTGCAGGATCTGACACTTAGCCCTTGAAATTCAATGAAATTACAAGGTGTAGGTAGAGAGATCCTAGCCCTCTATTTTTATTCCAAGATTAATGGAAAATAAAATGAAATAAATGGACAAATCTTAGGTTTTAAGAGTGTGATCTTGGCACTTGTCCATGTGATGTCATGGTGCTAATGTCACTTTGCTTATGTCATGCCAAGATCATTTAACTTTACCTTGGATAACTTCCCCTAATCACCAAGATTAACTTTTCTTAATGACTTTTGGAAACTCTATTTTCTTTTCATTTTTTATTTTAATAAATTTTCACTAAATGGGCCTCTCTTAGGCATGATTTTTGGGCTAAATGGGTTGGAAAGTTTGCAAAAATTTTCGGTTCCTTGGGTATCCTTATATTGCACTGAGTATCGATACAGTGCTGAATGAATTTTTTCTTGTATCTTGTCTATTTTACTATCTTAGAAATTTATCTCAGTGCATCGTTAGCCTACTCTTAGTGTAGAAAAGTTTCATGATTTTTCTTAGAATTTAATTCTCTCTAAAGTTCTCTAAATTCCACTTTTGTGAAATCAGCACTTTAGCGACAATAATTTTGCTTTAAATATTATTAAAGCTAACCTCCTTGTCAAATGAGTCCAAAAAAAAATTTATAAATTATAATAATTCTCTAATGTATTTTTTCATATATTTTCCTCAAAACTATTGAGGCCCCTAAATAGTTTAAATAATTAACTTTGCTCACTATTACTTGGTGTAAACCAAAATTCCTTCTATATTTATTTATTTTCCATTCAATAATTCCTCTGGGGTCTCAAACATTGATCCTTGACCCTTAATTCTATTTAAATGATTTTTTTTGGGAATTTTTGGAAACCTTCCAATCAGATCTTTCAAAAATATCAATTCAGACACTGCTCGGGTTTCCGTTCAAAACTTGTGAGATCTGTGTCCCCTCTGTACTAACTGGCCCTCGATCTATTTTAGTTCCCTCATCTACAAGGTTAAAATTTGCAGGATGTTATAAGATTTGAGAGAATCTTAGTAGCAAATATTACTATTAATGTATACAAGATGGATGTAGGTGTTTGACATGTTTACTTGATCTAGCACATGTTTACTTATAACATATTCTCATGCTCAATGTTTCATATTAACATGTATAGCCATGGAAAAAAATAAAAGAAACAAAGCATTATACTTGCATTTGCATCTCATATCATTATCAAATAACATAATACATATCAACATACAAGCAGTCATATCAAGCACATAAGAAAGGTACGTTTACTACCCTATGTCTTTAAGCTTCCTTTTGTCCTCTTTGGCTCCCTTTTACTGCCAACCTTGAGGTTACTTGTTTAACCTTATCTATTCCTCTTTCTTGATGTCTCATGGCCCTAAACACATCACACACATCATTGCCATTTGTTTATTAGAGTTATGGTAACCAACAACATCAATACTTTGTTCTCTTTAAACCATATAACTTCTAACTTTTGAGCTTGATTTGAAACCTTTCTAAAATTAATGCCACATGATATTCCCACACAATTTTGCATGTAGATTTTATTTATAAGTTTAAAATTATCAAAATCCAACTCTTTTCCATTTAACTCAACTTGGTTGAACACTACATGGTTTTAAGGCAAAAATCTTATTTCCAATACTAATGCTTTCAAACTTGCTTGCTCACCTTTACCCTACACAATTTTTCATTATAAACATATTAGAAGCATACAAATAATCAAAATCAGCCCTAACTCAAATTCTAAGTCTAGTTGAAATTTATACAAATTAAAGGAAGTTAGATTTCTTGCAAACTCAACATAAAACCACTTGATTATAGCTCTTTTCTACCTCTTAAACTTTATTCTAATATCAATTACATCTTATTATTCCTTTAATCATTTCATGTAGAATGTTCCCTTAAGGTTTCAAGCTCCCAAAATCCATCAAAATCACAATCAAACTCAACAAGACAAGTAGCAACATAAACTACATCAAAATAATAAACATACCATTTTCTTGGAGCTTGATTTTGCATGGTTTCCCTTGCTCTTTTTCTTCTCCTTTTTCTCTTCAACTTTATGCTACTCCTCTCCCTTTTTGTTCTGGCTAAAACTCTTATCAAATAGGGGAGGAGGGGTATTTATAAAAATTTATTTAAATCCTAGCCCTTGATCTTGTTTGTATGGATTGATCTTAGCTATTCATTTGATCTCTTTGCCATGTATCCCTTATCTTATTGATTCTTGCCACCTAACCCTCTTAGGTGTCCTCCATAATCAATGCCAAAGCCATCTCATATGCCATGTCAAGAGACATATAATCCTACATCTGATCATAAGTAATATTTTGTTGCATAATTCTACTTCTTCCAAACATGGCCCTTAACACTTTATGTTATTCTATCCATGTCCTTTCATCATTTTGGTATTAAAATAGAGAGAAATTAATAGGAAATTCGTCCAAAATGCAACCCCTAGGTATTTTTCCACCTCTTTTGCCATTATGTATTGTATCAGGTACTTTTTCGGGTCTTAACTTACCTGGATCACTAGGACATGTTTTTCGCACCTTTTTTCCATCACAATTAACCTTACATAGCATTATATATGTTTTCCAAAGAGGGAGAAATACCTTTCCCTTTGTCCCTTTATTAAAACGTTTAATAATATTTATTTGGAGAAAACTTGACCGAATTCTCTCTATTGGTCTGTGACTCTGAAAATATGTCTCTGGGTACCAATACTATCTTTTTATCACGGGAAATTTTTCTAATTTTCTTAAGTCAAAAGTCAACCTCTAAATGGTTTATTTTGACTTTTCCCAGATAGTGTATAATTAGGCTTTAAATTCTATGAAAGCTAACCTCTTTGTTTTCTAGAGATGAAATTATTTTTAAAACCATCAATAATTTCTCAAGTATTAATCCCTATTTTTCTCTAATTATCTGAGGCCTCCACATATTTTAAATAATTACTTTTGCTAATATTTATAATTAGCCATAACCCTAAGAATTTCATCAATATGTTTTAGGGGTATTTTTGTTATTTTTAACCTCATACAGCCCTCAAAACCTTATTTTCCATTTTTTAAAATTTTTTGGGACTTGTTTGGAATTTTCAGATGTACTTTTCATTACTGTCCTTTTCGGCCCAAAACTTTTCAAATTTACAATTAGGTCCCTGCTCAGTTTAGCCTTAGAAATCATTTCACTAAGGTTCCAAGTATAACCTTTGGCCCCTAATCATCTCTAATTACCACACTGGAGTCCTTGAGACTTTATTGGAGTTTCTAACCTGCCTATCTCATAATTCTAAAAAGCTTTTACTTTGTGGTTTGGTCCGTGAAAATCCTCTCGTCCTTCCAGGAAACTTTTAGAACTCCTACCAAGAGGGGTCTGGTAGCTTATGTAACCTCTTGAAAATCTTAACCCTGAGATTAAGAGAATTAATTGGATCAAGGGCCAGTTAAGGTAGGAGAAAATATACTTAGTACAAGTTTGAATTTAAAAATTATGATTAGTGGTTGGACTGATATTTTAAATATCTCAGTTAAAGGAGGATTTAATTGGAATGTCAAGTTAGAAATTCCAAAAAATTCTCAAAAAATCATGAGAATAGAAATAAGTTAGGGACTGTATTTGAGGCCCAATCAGAATTATTGAAGGAAAATAAATAAATGTAGAATTTTCTATATTTACAGGAATTTTTGGTTACACCGAGTAATAGTAACCAAAAGTTAATTATGAAAAATATTAGAGACCTCAATAATTTTAGAAAAAATGTGAAAAAGTACCTTAGAGGATTATAATAATGTATATATTATCCTAGACTTCTTTTGATGAGGAGGTTTGCTTTAATAATATTTAAAGTATGTTTATCATTGGTAAAGTACAGGTTTTGGAAAAAAAATGGAATTTAGAGAAGTCCTAAGAGAATTAAATTTTGAGAAAAATCATGGAACTTTCCTACACTAAGAGAAGGCCAACACTACATTGAGATGAATTTTCTGAGCTAGTAAAATTGACAAGATAGAGAAAAAATTCATCCAGTATTGTACCAATACTCAGTGTAATGTAAGGATAACCAGGAAAGTGAAAAATTTTGTGAAATTTCTCAGCCTATTAGGCCCCATAATCAAGCCTAACTAGGCCCAAAAAGGGAGAAAGTATTTAAATAAAAAGGAAAGAAAATAAAGTTTCTAGAAAGTAATTAAGAAAAGTGACCTTGGATTAAAAAAAGTTAACCAAGGTTAAGGAGTGATAATCTTAGTATGATGTAACATCCTAAATTTTGGCTCATAGATACAAGTAATAGCACAAGGAAAGGATGATTATTATGTCTAATGCTACGAAAGTCCCGGAGATCCTCAGAAGAAAAAGAGACTTTCCAAGGGCAAATGTGTAAAACAATAGTGTTCGGGGACTAAAGAATGACGAACTGGAAACAACTAAGAGCCAGAGGTTAAGCCAGAAACTTGTAAGAGATGGCTCCAAAGGTTAGGCCTAAGGAGGGACCAACTTGCAAGAAAAGATTCCTAGGCCAAGTAGGGACCTAATTGTAAATAATAAAAGTTCTGGTTGGCCAATGCTCAAAGTTAGCAAAAAGGGCCCAAATGACTTAGAAAAATTCCAGAAAAATAGGAATAGGATCCTAGAGCCGATATAAGGCTAGAAATGACGGAAATGCCCTGAAGTCATTCCAGGGTTTTGAGCAATTTGAGATAGTAACTTAAATTGAATTATTTAAGCTATGAGACGGCCTCAATTAATCAGGAAAACTGGGGAACAGTAGTTGAGGAATTTACACAGATTGTAAAATTAATTTCGTCCCAGAAACTGACAAGGTTAGCTTTAATTAAATTTAAAGCCTTTTTATACCCTATCTGGGGAAAGTCAAAATAGCTGTCTGGAGTTTGACTTTTGACCCGAGAAAAATTAGAGGAATTTCCCATGATGAAATGGAAAGAATGAAACCTAAAGACAGATCAACAGAGTTACAAGCCGATAGAAAGAATTCAGAGAAGGTAACCCTGATAAGTATTATTAATAATATTTCTGGGAAAAGGAGAAAGAAAATATCTAAAGACCATCATGACACCTACGAGTCAGCATACTGAGTCACCAAATGCAATCATGACATCTACGAGTCATCATGCTAAGTTAGCAGAAGATATTTATGGACAACATAAAAATCAGGATGCAGTACGGGTATATTTTAGACAGTTCTTTGTCTACCCGTTATAGTGAAATCTCCATTGCGTGACTCAGTAAGGTTAAGTAGCCTGTCAGTAGAGCTAATTATTTTCATCTATGCTCCTCTAAGATGTCGCCATATGTGTACTTAATTAAGATGAGAAAATAGTGCCAAAACATGTCCCAGTGGTACCGGGTCAGTCAGGACTCAAAAAAGTACCCGATACAGTGCAGAATGGCAAAATAGGTAGAGGAATACCTAAGGGCTATATTTTGCATGAATTTTATATTAATTTCCTCCCTATTTTAATGCCAAAATGATGAAGGAATATGGAAGAGACAAGTGTGCGGTTAGATGGGAAAAGAAGATATTACATGTATGGTTGGATGCAAGACACGTGTGCGGTTGGATTAAAGACATGTGGCTTGATGATGTAAGCATGATGTCATCAATATGAGGTAAGCATGATGTCATAGGACACATGTCATCACACGATAAAAAGAGAAAATGGACGGTCTAGATCAAGCCACGTATTTTTAAGATCAACAGCCCAAATTCGGTCTTGTTTTCTATAAATACCCCTCCCCTCCCTCACATTTTGTCCTAAGCCATGGAAACCTTGGGGAAGCTCTTGCAAAATGGTTTCTAGAGAGAGAAAGAAGAGGGAGAAAGAAAGGCCAAGTGGTCCAAGCCAGATCAAGCTCTAAAACAAGGTATGTGTGCCGTTTTTGACGTAGTTTATACCTCCATTGTTATTTTTGATCTGGTGGTTGGTTTAATTGGATTTTTGATGATTGAAATCCTATGGGGAGGTGCTACACGAAATTTATTGGAATAGGAGAAGATGATATGGATGTTAAAAGCATGTTTAAAGGCTTGGAAAACACAAGAATCAAGTGGTTTTGTGTTGATTTTGCAAGAAATCTAACTTTTCCTTAGTTTGTGATTCTGTTCAGTCTTGACTGTTCTGAATGGTTAGGATTGGATTTTGATTGTTTTGAGCTTGGAAATAGATTCTACATACAAAATTATGTGGTGATAGTATGTGGAAATAATTTTAGGAAGGTTGGAATTGAAACTCAAAAGTTAAAGTTCAGGTATGTCCAAGAAAGAATCAAGTAGAGATAAGTTGATAACTTGATTCTAATAATTGTTTTGCATCATGTATTGATGTGTTTAGGACCTTGAAAAATCCAAGAGGATGTTTAATGGTGTTGATCGAAAATCCATAGGATTGGAAAGACAAGAGAGTCAAAGGGAAAGCAAGAGGAAAGCTATGTTACAAGGTAGTGAACTTACCTATATTGTGTGCTTGATATGTATGCTTGCATGATATGATTGTGTTGCCATGATGTGACTAAGCTATAATAAAATGTTTGCAAATTTATGTTTGCAAGTTTATGTTATGTTTTGCCTTGGCAATATGTTATGAAAGCATGAATTTCTTTAGCTTACTTTCCATGACATTCATGTGTTAATGTTATAACATATCATGCATGTGCATTATGTCTTGCATGCTTATGGGTAGTATTTGCTACTGAGATTCTCCCGAATCTCACCCCTTCCTAACCAACTATTTAGGTCAATCAATGGTAGGCAATAATGGCACGAGAGGCAAGGAGAAGAAAGTGGAGAATTATTGACGTTAATGAATGATGTTATTATTTTCAATTTAATTCTTCTATTATTAATTTATGTTATAGATGCCAATGATGCCATGTATTTAATTACAATATTTATGGGATGAATAGAAATATATGAGGATGATTGGGAAAGTGTAAACCCAATTTATGTATGTCAAAGAAATAGAAAGAATTAAAGTAAAAAGGAGGTTAAAGGATAAAACGTAGGTCCTAAAGTAGTAAGTTTATAGCTCCAATTTGACCTACCAAATGAATGAGTTAAGCCACGAAATTTGGCAAATTCATAGTACACATCCCAAGCTTTAAACTGAGAGGTAGATCACCTCAATTGGATGTGTACACAAGGAGATACAATTTTTTATAGAAGTAGTTATGATTTTTTTAAAGTTGGACCTGAAATCTGAATTTAAATAGTAAAAGTAATCATAGTAGTTATGTTGAAATTTTAATCCATAGGCTTGTACTTTGACCTGCTTGAACTATAATGCTTACGAATGCGTACTCTGAAGGTTTAAAGGTAGGATGTTTCATATGACATCAGCAAAGTGACATCATGTTAATGACATCATATGGACAAGTGGCAAGATCATAAGCCTTCTAACTTAGGATTTATCCATGTGTAATGTGATAAAAATGAATGGCTAAGATCTTTCCACCTACTCCTTGTAATTTCTTCAAAGTTCAAGGGCTAAGATGTAAAGGAAAGCTTTATAAATACCCCCTCCCACCTCTCGATTTCGGTCAAGAAGAGAAGCATAAGGGAAACCATTTTGCTCCTGACTTTTAAGAGAGAGAACAAGAAATTTTAGAGAGAGAAAGTCTAACCAAGTTTAAGGAATGACTAAAGTAAACTTCTAAGCCTTTTGTGATTTATTATGGACTGTTTTTTTGTTAGATGTAAGGTTTTGATAATAACAAGATGAATAGTTAAGTCTCTTTGCATAGATGTTAAAGTTGTTTGATCATGTGTTGGATCATTGGATTGATCGAACATATGTTCAATAATTGGCTGACTTTCTATGAGTTTAGAAACTGTTAAGTTTTATCGATAACATGTTACATAATCACTATGCTAGATAACTTCCTTGATCAACATTTTATTCAATCACATGTGCAATCATTGGTAAACTTGCTTTAATATGATTTTTGTTAAGCAATTATCAATCACTTGATCAATAATTCAATTGATCGATAAGCTATCAGGTAAAAAGGATAAGTTCTCTCACAGATAACAAACTATTATCTATAACCTTAGGGATAAGTAAGATTATTGATCATGTGACAAAGTATTGGTAAGTTCTTTTTGAACCATGTCTATTTAGAATACTATTGTAGTTATCCATTACCTTATCAAACAACATATTTATCAATAACTTGTTCTAAACTGTCTAAGCTTATCTTACTATATTGTTTGATAAAATGTTTGATCAAGTTACACTCTGTATTTCTCTACTTCAAGTTTCTCTTGTCAATTATCGATCACTTTATCGATTATTACAATAATCGATCAGCTAATCGATAGTTACACTTATCAATCACTTAATTGATTAATATCATGCTTTTCCTATCTAGCTCTGGGTAGTGTTTCGGATGGCCTTTCAGATAACTTGTTTGATCAAGTTTTTATCAATAACATTTTAGATAAATTTGATTAAACTGATTTTTTGCACTTACTTCAATTATCGATAAACTATTTGATAAAGCAATTAATCGATCATCTATTCCATAAAGTTCAAATACTTTTCTTTAAACTGTTCTTTATGTTATTTTCCTGAAAATATGATACTATACTATGTTCACACACGCTTTTCTCAGCCTTCATTAAACATCTTATTTTTCTTATGAAAAGCAACAAGTGCACCTATTTCAAATTATAAGCTTTTCACTGATTTCAAAAGTACTTTCTTGATTAAATCACTTTGACTATAATTCATCATTTATCGATTAACTATTCCATGATGTGATGAATCCGTAATGTCTTCGACAGTGAGTCTATCTTTTGGATTGCTTCTTGTTCTACTAATTCATAACTTATCGATTAAACAATTATGGATCAAGTCTTTGATAGATTAACTCTCTAATTATGTAATCCTTGATTTATGTTTTTTACTTCTTGTATTAAAGTTCAACAATCATCATCTATTCTGCTTATCACTTATATTCTTTGATGAAGAAAACTTATTTGGCTACCAAGACAATTTTGTGGATTACGAAGCTCAATAGATATACTATAGGCTCAAGCTACTGTGTAAGAAGTGTGCATTTATTATGAACAACTATTGCAATTACCAACACACGCAAGCGATATCCCAACAGTTACAAGCTCTCGTGTCTAATGGAAACTTGAAAGACTTTAACTATAAATGGCACGAAGAGCATTGAATAAAGCAGTGAATGAACTGAACTATCGATTGTCGAAATTAATCTTTGTATTTATTACTCTATTTTTTTCCTGAGCGTCAGTGCTTATCATATATACCCTAAGAGAGAGTTTGTAATCCTTTTACTCAAATCAGTAAGTGACTCAAGAGTATGGGACTCTTGAGGGAATTATAACCTTACTGGAAGTAAGGAAGAATGATTAAGAGTGAGCTCAATTGCTATATTGTGGCACCAAGGGCCTATTAAATCTTGGGGTTTAGTGGAAAACTTAGAGGCATTCTAAGGACTGGACATAGGTCAAGTGATTGAGACCAAACCAGTATAATTTCCTATGTCATTCTTCATCTGTTCATCCTTGGTGAATCTTTCTAACTTGTTTGCATTGCATTATTTTATATATCACCCAATTCACCCTCTCTTGGGGAAGCTACCACTAACATTTTTATGGCTTTGTTATTGATTTGGATGGCCATTTTCTCAGGAAAAAGGCTACCAAATTTTTAGAAAATTGATGAATTTAGGTAACATTTGAAACATTGATTAAACACCCCAAAAGGATAGGCGATTAGTGGTTATGGTTGAATTTTGGAAAAATCCAACCCTTATGTTCAAGGATCAATTCGGCCAAAAGGAAAAAATGGGTTAGAGTTAGATTCATTTAATTTGATGCTTCTAAAGTGTTTAAATAATAAAATGGTGCAGGAAAACACCAAGAAAGGAAGCTTGGAAGCATTAAAATTGAAAGTGGAAATTTTGATTTCCAAGGGTACACTACTTGGCCACTGTGAGATCAACAGGGAGGAATTGGATTTTCATAAACCTAAGTGGGTATTTGAATTCTACATGAAAATTATGTATAATGGCCCAAGGGATTTACAGAATCAAAGTTGTAAGTAATACCCAAAATCAAAGAAAAAGGGTTAAGGGTTATTTGTATAATGCTTTGGATGAATAATAATTTGTGATTCCCCATTGTGTTATCAATAGGCCTACCCTCAAAAGAAAAGAAGTATTGCCTAAAGGAAGAGCTTGAAGGAAAGAAAAAGTTTGAAAGAGTAGCTACATCTATTTAATTTCTAATGTTACATTGTATTGTATTTATTGCTTTATGTTATGCTATTTGCTATGCCCTAATATGGATGAGATAATGATGTTATGTGATGTATAACTTCATGCATGTAATGTCTTAGCTTATGCTATTTTGAGTGTTATGAATGAGAAGTATGTTATGTCCTTTTCATGGCATGTATATGTCACACCTCCTTTATTACTCCATTATATAACAATTGAAACTATTCGGAACCCTTATACAACTTCGTTCATGGGAACTCATCAAATTGAAGCTTTTTCCAAATTTTAGTCCTGGTAGTGACTTGGTATCTCTAGGTAATGACTTGAGGTCACAAAGGCAACCTTTGCTTCCAAGTCACGACTTGGGATTCTCAGGTTGCGACTTGGGATCATAGAAAGTCCCGAGTACTGTTTATGATTCACAGAAATTTTTAC
>NW_021632538.1:0-43308 GCF_004799145.2 Neltuma alba
AACAAGAAAGGTGATGGACTAAAGTCCTAATTGAGACTAAAAGAACATTAGCATAGAGAAATAAATAAATTAAGCCCAAATGCTGATTGGACTTGGGATAAAAAGGAGTAACAAAGCCTCGTTACATTTGAGTAAGTTTCACATTTAAAAATGATATGAAAAAAAAAAAAAACCAAATTGGTCATAAATATAGAAGATAGTTGAATAGTTTATTTTGATTCTAAAAGGAAACCTCAATTTGTTTTGACTTTCAAACGTAAATTTTTTTTCCTAAATTATTCTTCTTGATTACACATTAAAGGAAAGTTCCATTAATGAGATAATTTTAATGCAATTAATTAAAAATAGTGTCTTAACCAATACACATTATTTTGTAAATAACTAATTTACATTTACGATTTTTTAATATCTATAAATCAGTTATTTGGCTTCTATTATTAAGATCCGAGGGAGTACTAGTGGGTAAATCTCACGGGACTAAAAAAACAGTGAAACCTAAAATTTGCCATGGAATCATATCTGACAAAACGATAGGCCTCCTATTTAAAAACTTATATACGGAGTGGAAATGCCTAAATTAAGTGGTCCCAGACATACAGCCAAGGTTGTTCCATGCATTAATCCCTGTATGACTTTTCGTCCATTTCCTTCATATATAATTATTAAATGATTAATTAAGATCCATGGTTAAAGTTTTCTCATTCATTCACATTTTTATTTGTTCAATTGCTTATATTGGGATATAGGGCATCATTAGACCTAGCTAGGGCAGTAAACAAGTCATGATATTTCCCGTTCAGGTTAGCTTGTTTTGCCAGGAAATTGATTGAGCTGAACAATATATATAAACATGCTTAGTTTATTTAAATAAATAGGAGCTGTCAAGCTCCACTCATATAATTAAGCTCCTTGAAGATTACATATGAAGCAGCATAGGACTTAATAATTTTTTTTTGGTTAAAAAAAAATACTAGCTCTGATTTTTAATATAAAATTTAGTTTGCAATTGAATTTGAAGTACAGACTAGATAATATCTTAATAGCTAGGATTTGAAGTCACAATCTCTACCAACACCTCACGCCCTGAAACTTAATGAGTTGAGTGAAGATTATACATACAAATAATTAGATATAATATACTCCTCCGATCTTTAATATAGGACCAATTCTTAAATTGGTTTTGGTCCTAAATATAGACCCATTTCTCATATTTATCAATTTTCTCTAAATTACTCCTATAGATACTCTCTCAACTATAATTAAGTAGAAGAGGGAGATGGGGCATTAAGAAAGATGATTATGGTATTTTAGGAAAAATGTGTCACTTTTCTTATAATTAACCAACTTACCTAACTTCCTTAATCTAATCAAATTTGTTGAATGGGTCTTATTTAAGGACCGGAGGAGTATAAATATCATAGACTAAACCCCATATTGATCTCTCACTAATAGAACTATATATAGAGAGAGAGAAAGTATTATATGTAATTGTTTTCTTAATTAATTACTCATGGACGTAATAATTATATTGTTGATTTAGTCTATCATAGAATTTTTGCTTAATTTAATTCCCCAAATAAGAATTTTCTTACCTTAATCCTTATGAATATACTCCTCTGATCCTTAATGTTGGACCTAACTTGAGAGTTGATGTTGGTTCTATATATAAAGTTTATTTCACATGTTCATCAATTTTTTTCAAATTAACCCTATTGATATTCTTTCAACAAAAATCAATTAGGAGAGAAAGATAGAGAATTAAGGAAGATGATTAGGGTATTTTATAAAAAAATATATCATATTAACTAATCTAAACTAACATTCTTAATCTACTCCAGTAAGTTAAGTAGGTATTACATTAAGGACCAGAGGAGTAACCATCATCAATGATATCTTTATGCATAAATATCTTTTTCATGTGTTGTTGGGTTAGTGATCATTATATACTAGAACATTATTGATGACAGCATATTTGTGAGAGAATAAAAAGGCCTTATTATGTGGCAAATTGTTCATTAAATTATTTGTTGAATTAAAAAACTTAATTTCAAGATTAAATTCATTAATTTGAGTTCGAAACAAGCTTCCATTCCTCAGACTCAAGTTATTCATCAAAAAATAAAAGAAAATAGAAAAATTTTAACTGGATTTGAGTAGTGCTTCCACTGCATGGAGTCCAAAGGAGCAGCTAAATTGTTCACAACTTCTGAATAATAGTGTGACTTTATTATACAAGTTGACTTTTTTTTTAATAATAATTAGCTTCCATTCCTAACTCGTTCATATATAATTTTTTTTTAAAAAAATTAACCTAAATAGGTAGATGTATTGCATGGAGCTCAAACGAGGAGCCACATTCTTCACAACTTTTGAATAGTAACTCTCTAGTATAAATTTAATTATTTATGTTAATAATAACTGAGTTATTGCTTGATATTGATTATTGATGACACATAGAAGTGAATTGGATAGAAAGCAAACTAAGGGTTGTTTTTGGGGTTAAAGTGTGATTTGAAAAGCTGAGAATGAGATAAATGGAAAAGCATGATACTAAATGTGTATTATATATACCGAAAACATTAATTTTCCCGGAAACATTATCATTCTTGCTCTGCCCCTAAAGACCACTTAACTTCATTCATTAAATCATGAATTGGTTATAAATTTTGGTTCTAATGGTAGTGCAGCAATAAAAATCAGATTCTTATTTCAAACTACATTGCAAACAAATAACTCATTTGACTTTATTAAAAATGGCTCACACCTATCAATTCCACTAGGAATTAAAATACACTGTTTCCGTACGCCATGTTAAGAGAACTGTACTGGTCTTTATATATTCCATATTAAGAGAACTGTACTGCGTCTTTATACACACACACACACACACACACACATATATATATATATATATTAAAATCTTAAATTTACTGCCTCATTTAATAGCAAACATTTAGTTTTTGGGATTTGAGAAAAAGAGTACAAAAAAGAGGGTATTAAGGCAATCTGTTATCCTGTTTTCATTTTTGAAACAATGAAAGGACACAAGTGGCTATCTCCTTTAAGTATGGTATTAAGTACTTGGCCAAATTAAGTTGGTTTTGCTACAAACGAACTGGTAGTCTTCACTATGTACTTTCAAATGTGTTAATAATTCGAAAAATAAGCATGCTCACAAACTGACATTCCAAAATTTCTTATATATTATAACATATATGTGAATAAATAATAAATAAATAGTGAAATAACAAGTTCTCGTCCGGTTTACTTTTATATTGATATTTTGGTTGATTAATGATTGATTGTTTGATTTCAGTCCAAAAAAATTGATTGTTTGATAAATTAGGAGTGATTGGTCAATCCTGTCAAAACTGTCTTGGATAAAATGTGTTGCTTATGAGATGTTTTGTATCTTATATATCAACATTAAAACAGAAATAATAACTTTAAGGATATCAATAATAAGAATAACATATATTTATGTTCAATATATTTATATTTAATATAAAATATTTATTTAAAAAATTTTATTAGTCATAAATCATAAAGAACAGATTTATTTTTAGAGTTGGTATAAAATATGAATTTCATATTCTAGTTGTAAGCATGTTAGCATGACTAAATAGTTTTAGATTTGAAAAAATTATTATTATTTGTATAACTCTGTAACATGTAATAACTACCGGTCAAAATCAATGTGCAGTACTGGGAACCTTACGTTTCTGTCTAATCGAAAACCCTAATTCTCATAGAACTATGGGTATAATTTAGGGCAAATCTAATGCTTTTTTCCCTTCTATTTACCTATCCATCAACAAATTAAAATCAAAACTAAATGTATATTTTAAAATAGTGGCCTCCTCTTGACTAGGCATGAAGTAGCAATATTGGATAAATCACCAAATACTAGGTTATTACACCAAGCATAGCTACATAACCCCCTATATACGCAATGCTCTAGGGGATCTCTCTAATTAGTTATAATCATACGTCTAGGCATATATCTATATAGTTATAATTTATAATTTATAGATGGGGAAAAAATACCAAATCTACAAAATGCATATCTATAGGGCTAAGCATGACACCAGATCTCAGACATAACTTCATTAATTTATATCATTGGAATCTTTGAATGCCCCATCTTATATAATTGAAGAACTGTATACTTGCCTATCAAAGTTGCAACAACTAATAAATAGTTAAAAGAAAATTTCGGACAAAACTAGCGGGCATAGTCTAAACTTAATATTACTTGTTTCAGTTCGAAACAAAGAGAGAAAGATTACAAAAACAATGAAGCCCAAGAAAATACATAAAAGACAGATGAAAATAAATTAAAGGATTTCACAACGCAAGATAGATATAGCTTGGTAACTTGATGATGATGATGAACATATACGCACATATAAACTAGCAGATATACCCAGATGACAAGAAGTAAGATCTAGAACAAGCAAATGAAGAAAGATCTACAAGTTCATTTTGTGTGTGAGGAAACTCAAAGAAGAAAGATCAATTTAACGATGAGATCAGAGAGAGAAGAATGAAAACCTGGAATCAGAGGAGAACTCAAAGAGCTTGCCTTTGGTGGAGAAGATAATCACAGCAACTTGAGCATCACATAGCACAGAGATTTCTTGAGCTTTCTTGAACAGTCCACTTCGCCTCTTTGAAAACGTCACTTGACGGCTGATTTTGTTCTCAATACGCCGCAGTTCGACCCTACCCCTTCCCATCTTCTTCTCCTTCTTCTCAATTATTGTCAGAGAGAGAAGAAAGGAAAGTTTTCAGAGAACCCAGTACAGATAAGCAGCAAAAGAAGAAACCCTAAAGAGGGAAATAAAGGAAGAAGGAAAAGCGGAGAACGCTTAAAGAAGGAACGAATGGTGTTTATAACATGGGCATCTTTCTATTTTTGTGCTGATAAACTGTGGAGGAAATGAGTAAAACTGTTTTGTGAGTGATGGCTTCGGAAAGGAAAAAGAAATAGGTTTAGGAAAGAACAAAGCGTGAAAGAAAGAAAAAATAAGGTTTTTGTTTTAGTACAGTGAGTTGTCATTTCAGGATTGGAAAGTGGAAGCCATGTGTGCGGGAAGGACATTGCGTTGTCGAGGTTTGATTGGATGAGAGGGAACACTGTGACTCGTGTCTCAATATGAAACAGAGAGTCCAAACTTTCCGTACGACTCGTGGGACCCAGAGAAACCAAATTGAGTGACGAGCAAGGGAAAGAAACCGAAGTGTTTGGTGGGTGTTTTGTTTTGTTTTGTGGTATCATCGCTTTCATTTAATTGGCTTACGATAGCACATTTTCACATTCACCCAGTGTGTGTATGTGTGTATATATATCTTCCTTTAACTGTCTTACATTCAAATTGTATGCTTATTTTTGGTAAAAATTACCATTTTTAACTTCTGGTTTAGATTTAGTAGCTTGTTTTGATTTGCTTTCGTCCCTTTATTTTACTTTGATGTTTGAAGTATCATAATCATCAGTCTTTTCTTTCATTTTACTTTCTTTTTCCTATATTTGGAACTTTTCTAAGAAAGTATTCACCTTATTAGCTGCTTTACTTCTGAATGTAACGCCCCATCAAGAGAAACAGATGTTTTCGTCTTATCACATGTGGTTATATAAGTTTTAACTTTATACGGTTAGCTCTAAAAAGTCATATAAATTAAATATTTATTTGGACCTTAGTCTGTTAATTATTTGATTCAGAAAGATATACCGATTGATTCAATTCTAGGATGGAAAATGTTTTCAAGACTTTTAATTATATATGCCTTATCAATTCTGTTATACTTGATTTTTTTTTCTTGGAGTCTCTTCAACTTTTCATATGCATTCTTAATTACTCTAAATCATCATGTCTAATAAAAATGGATTAGGGCATATACTTCTGTTATTAATTTCATTGCTATTTTATTTTTGTATATATGTGCGTTTATTTCCATGTGCCCTTGATTATTTACGGTTAATAGCCACTAGCTTCTTAGGCATTAATTTGTTTTCCCTGGATTAGGATAGACCTACATGAAAAGTAATTGGGTTTGTTAATAATATACAAGATCTCATTTTCATCCAATAATATTATGAAGTATATTTCCAGTTATTTAATCATAACAGTATTAGTCTTAAATAATAATTTATTCATTTCTTGTGACCTCAATCTTTTCAGTGGTATAATTTTATCTATGATCTTTTTTATTTTGGTGCATCCAAAGATCAATGGTAAAATTGTTCTTAAAAAATCATGTGTAAAATTGCACAAAAAAAATTATGAGTAAAATTACACTACTAAAAAGATCAAGATGCCAGGTATTCATGAGAAATAAGATTAGAAGTAAAATTTAACTTAATATTACTTCTGATTCTTAATATACGGTCCACTTTGTAATTTAAGTAGATTTTATTTTAAGAACAGAAGGTAGTCTATTGACATTTGAGAATGTTTTTATCAACATTTTAACTTTCAATATCAATTCTGGGGAGCTCCCTACTTTTGAAAATCCTACTTTGAAAAATCAAGTGCTTTCTTTAGAAAACTGCACAAGTTATTTTACCCGCATCTCATTTACCTATGGTACTGCACTTTTGACAACTACGGATGTTTCTTCTGTTATTCTAATGATGAAACTTTAAAACACTTGTTCCTTCACCGTCTTCTGTCCAAAGCAGTTTGTTTTGTCTCTAACCTGAGTTATCATGTTAATTCTTATCCTTCCTGGAACGTCACTCAATGGCTATATTTCTGGTTGCTTAACCCATCTAATGTAGATGATTTTCTTTATAAATTACCTTTCTATATATTTCATGCTTCTTGGTTTGCCAGGAACAAATTGAGTCATGCAAGAAGAAAAATTTCCCCACACCAACTCATTGCTTTGGCTTCATCACAAGCATCTAGACACACCGACGCAAGCGAAAGTCCTAAACACGATCTTACTACCCCTTCAACGGGCAGAATTCCAAATCTTGTACTACAGCAATAGTAGATTCCATCTGTTATGGCTGCTAGTTCTTCTCATTTCATTTATGCATGGGCAATCGACATCAAGCCATCATTTATTCTTGACTGTATCTTAACGGCACTCTCTTTAGATCTTGGACTCACACACCATCCACCAGAAGCGGTCCGCTATTGCTTCAACTCCAAGCCCTCCGCAATGGTCTTATCTTCATTCTACATCAAACTGCTGTTAAGGACCCTCAAACTTTTCCCTTATGCTGTAAACTTATAAAGCTCACCCATGCTAAACTCATTATGCGCCCTACAGTGGTCCCCTGGCTGCTGTCTTACCTACTTCATGATATACATACATTTCTAGGTCGTTTTGTATGTTACTATTTTGTGGACTGATGCGTAATTATCTTTTCATTAAAAAAAATTCAATATCAATATAATAACTTTTCTAAATATTTCTTGATCTAGAGGACTTGAGAAAACTTTTTATAAAATTATGAAACTAAACTGAAATATTCACTGCAAAACAGAAAAAAAAAAAAAGGACTTTCAGTGACGACTTTCAGCTCTTACTTTCAGTGGTGGCAGTACTTTCAGCAGTGACATTGCAGAGTCATCATTAAAGGTCAATTTTTAAAAGTGAGACTTTCGGCGGTGACTCCTAATATTGTCACTGAAAAGAACTGTTGTTGCTGAAACAAGCTTTTAGCAGGGACTCAACATGTTGCCGCCGAAGGACACTTTCAGTAGCGACATTTTTTGTCACCATTGAAAGTCTATTTTAACTTTTTATTATTATTTTAAGTGTTTTTTATAAAAAAATATTATATTTGGACAATAATTTTGTTCATTAATATGATTTGTTATGACAAAATAAAGTGTTTTTACATGTTGTTGTGTTAGAAAGAGAGGTAAGGGTTAGAGAGATAATATGGTGTGTGAGAGTAAGAAAGAGGGAAGGAAAAAGGAATGAGTGTGTATGAAAGTGAGATATTATAATTATGTGTGTGTGTGAGAGTTAAATAATCATGATAAAATGTATAATTAAATTTAATTATTTTTATATACTATTTTCATATTTCATAATTATAAATATAAATATGAAAATAGATAATATAATAGCTTAAATAATTGGGAATAAAAAACATAACAAATAATATTGTATGAATTATATTTTTTTATACAGAATGGATATCATAAATAAATATTTTAATCAATTAAGAAAATTAAATATAAATATTTAATAATAGTATTATTATTTAACTATATTTAATAAAAGTCACCACCGAAGGACACTTTCAGCAACGACATTTTTGGTTACCACTAAAGGGTATGTCGTTACTGAAAGTCTGTTTTAATATTTTATTACTATTATATATATTTGATTTTACAATAATTATCACCAAATTCATTTTAGCTCAACGGCAAGATGAAGAGACGCAGAAGAAGGAGGTCAGGAGTTCAAACCATGAAAGGGCCATATTTATGTGATAATATCCAGTGGTGACATGACGTGTCAACATGTGGACACGTGGCATAGGTGAGATGGGAGTGATGTGGCGACACCTGGTGGGCGATCGGCAGTGACGTGGCGGCGGTTGGTGGCCAACTGATGGTGATGTCAACACTTTCAGCGGTGACATTTTGTCACTGCTCATAGGGCCTTCTGTAGCAGTGACTTTGCTGTGGCCGCTGAAAGGTCAACGACAACTTTTTTTGTCGCCACTAATAAGTTTTAGTGATAGTTGCTATGATAACAACTTTGCTATTGCTGCGAAAGACTTTCCTTTTTGACTTTATTGTTGCTCAAAATCAATTTTTTTGTAGTGACTGTATAAAATTAAAATATTAAAGTTGCAGTGCCTATCAGTATACAAAACCTCTCAATCCACACCAAAACGAAATTAGAGATCAAACAAAGATAAACAAAATGGGAAATCACGCAGATGGGTTAGGCACTTTTAATACCAGATTTCAACATTTTATAAGCCCAGATTAACTTTAAATCCAATCGAACAAGTTGGAGAGACTCATTGAGCCAGATTGGTGATGCATCAAATTAAACATGGCAATTGGAGCAAATCGTGCAAACCAGTGAGCCAGATCAGTTCAAGAGACCTATAAAAACCAGGATCGCAAATTATCGCTTGTATTGGTGTGAAATGAGCAGCCTAGAATGACATTATTGTCGTCTTCAGCGCGAAGAGCCAAGGAACCGTTGTCTTCCCCCCCGCCCCCAAAAATAAAAAACGATCAATCATATGCAAAGCAAAAAAAAAATTATACAGCTAGAGTCTATAAGGAAGGGATCCAAGGGTATTAATAGTACATGAATTTTATATAAAGAAATTACTAGAAAAGGATCACAGTATTCAATTTAGAAAAGGATCACAGTATTCAATTTATATCCTTTTTACTAAGTGAAATTTTCTTGTATGACATGACAGTGATTTGGTTCAAGGAGGTATCAAATGATGAGGCTACTTGAATAATCCAGTGCAGCATCAGTCCTAGACAAGAAATGTAAAATAGACAAGGTAAGTAGAATGCAGTTTCGCCCAGCTATTTGAAAGTTGGAATTTCATTCTGACCTAAGAAAATTGTAGCAAATTAAAGCAAGTGGTGTTCCTTCAATCCCTAACACCGATCAACCTAAGGAAGGGTGAAATGGTCATCGCATGTGAGTTTCCATTATGGAGCTAGGGAAAGCCAACTTCCACCAGATTGATGAAAGTTGACTTCCATGGGAAGTGAAGAATCAATACACCAAACTATGTGAATCAGGGATTCCCTTCTCATTCTACTTCCACCTTCTATGTTCTCATGTACCAAACGGGGCGTTTAGAGTACACTTTGATTGAGCAGAAAAGACTATTTAAATAAAAATATTAAGAATAGGTAAATTAAACTTTTGGTTACCCTTTAATTGTCATCTTTCTTTTCATACTTTTCAAACCTAATAATCAATGGCATATGCTCCTCCATATTTAAAAAAACTGGCAAAGAGAAAAAAATTAGATGCTCATTAAGAATAAATTCTCTTTCCCTTTTAACTTTAAAAATAATTATAATCCTCCTTCCATTCTCCATGTTATTTTTTAAAATCTTGAGATTTTACCCGAATGTATTGTATAATCCAATACTTTTATCTGACTTAAAAATTATAATGCTCGAGTTACCCCCCATTATCAAATCAAATGCCCTTACCCCCCCCCCCCAAAAAAAACATGTCTTGAAATGCCTTTATGCTTTTCTTTGTACCTAAGGAATTTTGAATTGAAAAATTTCTGCAAAGTAATAAAAACTCTCTTCATAACACAACACTAAAGTTATCCTTGATTGAAGCTAATGTATTATCCTATGTCCCCCGGAGGGACAAGCTAATACGCTAAAAAAATATTAACTTTGGCCGCAAAAAGTATTTCTAAAAAGATTATTTAAAGTTTGATGCAATTTAATTCTATTAAATAAGTTTATACAATTATCATCTAAATGATCAGAAATAAATCAAAAGTGAAAGTACACAAATTTATCAATCCATTTTTTTAGGGATTACATTTTAAACTCATAATAAAAATAAAATCATTCAAACTAAAAAATAAAATTTTAAAGTCGTTAAAGAAAATTTTTTAACAGAAACGCTATCTGAAATTTTAAATTTGTTCTGCTTCCAATTAATTTTCTTAACAACAATAATATAAAATGTTATATAAGTGTACCGTTTAGTGTGTGTGTAATTTTTCACGGCTTTAAATTTATTTTACGTCAAGCCATGGGTTCTCCTCCAAATTGAATCGCTAAAAGTACTTTTTTTTTAGCGGCATAAAAATACATTTGGCTGCAACACACGTAATAATGTTTCAATTAGAAATGTCAGTCGATATTACATTATTAAATATGAGACTCCCCTTTATTAGTCTCTGTGAAACTAACCACATGTTCCTATAATTGGTTCATACTTTAATTCACTCTAGATTCTATAGAGGAAAAAAAATGAGATATAGAAATCATGTGTTCCTTATTTAATATAATTTTATATGAAGGAAAGAGAAAAAGGACAGAATATGAATAATTAATAAAACAAAGGATAAAGTAAATCAATATGCCATAACAATTTGTACAAAGGGAATACTTAAAAATATATTTAAAATTTAGAAAGAATAAAACAAAATGAAGCAGTTTCAGGGATTGCATCCTCCATTATCGTCATTATCAGCATGCTTAGGAGTCAGGACCACAAGGGTTCTCATCCCACAGGAGAACAATTTGTGTTGACCAAGGTTTCCGATATTATCCACTCATTTTTATTAAGATAATATAAAAAATTGCATAAAAAAAGATAATATAAAAAGATATTAAATTATAGGGGGACAAAATATATTTAAAATTAATTTGAATTGATAATTTTTCCGTGCTCTGAAATTTACAAGTTCTTTTAAATTTTTACCAATAGCCCTCTTGTTATTGTTAATTCAATTTGCTCATTATGTTTCGCACAAATAAATCATGCAAGCATGATGTACAAATGCCAACAAATTCTCAAATTTAACTTTTATATGAATAATTTTCTTTATTCTTTTACCCGTAAAAATTCCTAAATATTATGTAGTGTAAATAAAATAACACTTGTCGCTCTACTAGTAAACTAAAAATATAATCACAATTACAATGGGTCTAAACAAATTAAGAGATGCAATGAAATTAATCGTAAAGTTTTGAAAATAAGAAAGACTGTGAACTTAATCCGAAATTCATGAGAATAATGTGAAATAAAATTTATAAGAATTGCGTGAAATTCAACACAGCATTTAATACCAAATTATCTATAATATTACGCTCAAATATTCTTAAAATTTAGCCCTGCATATAATAATTACAATGAAATTGTAAGTATTATATTTTAATTTAACATCTTACTTTTATATGTATGTGAGAGACAGAGAGAGAAAAGGAGAAGAGACCCAACATCTCTATCGAAAAGAAGGGTTTCTCAGCTGGCTGCCACCAAAAGGACGAAGAATTCAACAAGAATGAACAATAACAAGAAAGAAGGTCCAAACCCTAGGCTAAGAAAACAAATGTTCTAGTTATTTAACATTCCTCTAATTTGTATATAATATTATAAAGGACAAGTGGATATTGAGAATCTGTCAGGGAGAGCCAAAAGAAGCATATACTTAGTAAAAGCGATATACCTGTTATGACAATGAAGAAAGTGCTCTTGTGGTCCAACAAGTCAAAACAAATTAATAAAATTAATTTAAACAAGGTGTGGATTATTGTTAAAGTTCATGCAATTTTTGTTGGTAAATGGGATATTATCAATGTTTAACCTAATTGCATGTATTAAAAGGATAAAAACATGTGTGGTCCCTTGCCTTCTTTACAGTTTTGTCATTGTTATTTAATGGTAAAATTAAGGATTTTAGGACTCATCTTCTGGGGACCATCATTATATAGCGTCACTATTCATGGTTTGAAATGATAGGGGAAACCTAGTTACCTAAATGATATCAATTCTAACACTTTCTCCAATAAAACTGAAACAATTGACCAATGGAAAGGAAATCCCAAAAGATCATTGTCTTCTAAGAAAGATGGTGCATGTGAATCAAAACCTAAATTTGAGCTTTTCCAAGCATCATCAAGACATGGACCATAATTTGTGGTTAAAGGGGGAAAAAAACAGTTCAATCCATGTCTATTTATATTCGTGAGTAATCCATACGAGCAACTTAGCTTTGTGGATCCCACATTAAAAGAAGAATAGATGTGTGTACGAGAATTAACAATACAAGAAGAGGGATTAATTAGGAGGGTACCCAAAAAAATATGAGAATTTTATGGTGAATGACAATCTAGTACCTTGGAAGGGACATAATTTCAGTTATGTCCCTTGAATGAGAGAAAATACCATTTATGTCCCAAAAATTTCGATGAAATTAAATATTAAAATACATTTTTTTAAATTCTCACACATTTTTGAAATTTAATAATCATTTACTCCAAAAAAATTAATTTGTTTTAAATAAATTTCAAAATGGTTGTTTTGGATTTGCCATTATGGAGTTTGAATATAATTTTATTAAAACAGTTGTAGATATGACTTTATTTGTCAGAATTCACAAGTGTACTCGTGACCGTCCTATTAGAATACACAGCTACTCTATTATAACAAATTTTCAAATTACTGGTAAATTTTAGTAGGGTGGATGTGAATCTGCTATAAGAGTCATGGATTATAATAGGGTAGTTGTAAATGAAGTTTTGAATTCACAAATGTTATCTTGAAATTGAATTGTCGTTTCCATGAAAAGGTTAACTTAAGGTTTTTTGCAAATAACTAGTAAATTTGCAAATTAAATGCTAGTGAATTTCAAAGAGATAGTTGTGAATTTACTATAATGGAATTGTGAATTCTGATAGTAAAGCTATAAATGGAGGTTCATGGATTAGAATCTAGAACTCCATTTAGGGGCACTCTTCACAACTTCATTACAGCAAATTTAGAATTTTTTTTTAAACTTTACTAGTCATTTGCATCTAAAAGAGACATTAACTTGATTTTTTTTCTTTCCAAATTATTAGTAAATTTGAAAAGGGTAGTTATGAATTTACAACCAAAATAGTTTCATGAAAGGCAGACAATAGTGATAATATCATTGTTGCTTGAAAAGTGATTCACATTATGAGAACTAAGAAAGGGAAGAAAGGCATCTTGGTAATCAAAGTCGAACTGGCTTTTGATAGATTATCTTGGTATTTATTGAAGATACTCTGAGATTGGGTGGGCTAAAGGGCAATCTAATTAGTATTGTGATGGCTGGCTAGTATTTCTATGACATTGATGAAAATCTTGCGGAACAACAATCCTACTCCTAAAGAATTCAAGCCAACTCATAGTCTTAAATAAAGAGATCCTCTTTCACCCTGCTTTTTCTTTTATGTATGAAACAATTGAGTTTCTGTATCCATATATGCGTTATTAACAAACATTGAAGGCTGAGTAAGCTATCTACTAATTGACCTCTAATTACTAATCTTTTCTTTGCTAATGATATGTTATTTGTAGAGGCTTCTTTGGATCAAGTGGAAATTATTAGGGTTGTTTGGAGGAATTTTATTTGCCATCGGATTGTAGTTTGCTGGAGAATTGGATTCATTCACATTGTTATAAAATATGTGAGCCGTGACCTGACATTACCATTCTCTAAGTTCAGTTTCTCATCATCGGCATTGTTGCTCTTTCCCCATCAAAATTGAAGTTTAAGAAGCAGTATATTTATTTAAAGATGATTACTCAAATTAATTAAAACTCGTGGTAGCACCCACTTGGATAAACATAAAAGCCCAAGAGGAAGAGTGTGCCCATTTGAAAAAGGTCAGGTGGATGAACTTTGTCCATTTGTTAGGGGGAAAAAAAGCCCAAAGTAGATGAGGGCCTATGTAAATATAGACTCTTGGGCCATATGCAAGCCTATAAATGATCCAATAAGAGATAGATCTAACAGAAGGGACTAATTCCTCACAATGTAACAAATAAATGATCAAATCACTTCTAAAAGAGGTGCCCACATTTAGTGCTCGACAGTGCCTTGAACATGATTGCGTCTAATAAAATGATACTTGTGCCTATAACAAAAATAGACTCTTTTACATGGAAGTTAATGCTTGCTATATGAGCATAGTATGGTACAATATCGTCTAGAATGCAGAGTTATTATAAGACATGATCTTAATTATGATTGTGTAGATTCTAGTTGATTGGCTTTTGAGCTTTGGTCCTTAAGCTTTAATTTTGCGTCAATTGTATTTCAAAAAACAAAAAAAAAAAAAGTTATAGTGAGGGGGTTATTGACTTTAGAAAAAGAGAAAAAGGAAGAGAGGGTTTGTGGGTAGGCAAGAGATAAACTTACACTTGGGTAGATTAACTATTGGAGTGAAGTGCGAGTTAAGAGTAAGACTAAATTCCAACATAGGATAAGATTGTATAGAGAAGAGAATGAGCAGAAAATAACCATGTACCTTATGGCTTGAATTTCCGCAGGAGCATTAACGCGTGTTGGACTCATTTATGCCATGAATTTTCACAGCATTTGTATAATTTTTCCTCCAAGACGTGAGTTTGTAATAGGCCCAATGAATTTTCTAGGTGTTTGGCCCAATAGTTAATGATAGATTTAACAATTAATTGGAAACATCTTACTTGCGGCATGAAAAAAAAAAAGAACGAGGAAACGTCTTATTTGAAAGAAGATTTAAATGCAATGATTGGAACTTTCCTTTCTCATCATAACTCATTTTGTAAACCATCCATTTCATACCAAGCTTATCCAATTTTAGTGGAACAAACCTTGGTTTTCTATTCATTGCTAAAATATGAATTTATTCTGTGGTTAAATGTAGAGCTAAACATGGACCAGACCGGGCCGAACAAGACATTAGCTCATGGTCTGGTCCATTTTGGTCTTTGGGCTAGTCACCCTAGCTTGAAGACCGGTCCTGCCCGGTGAGGAACCCATTGTTCTTCGGGTTGGGCAGACTGGACCGGGTTAATAGTCCAGTTAGTGGTCTAGTAGGTCCAGTCCAGTTCTGGTCCATCTTCTTTGCCTTTATTTTTTTGTTTAGTTTCCTAATCAATAATTGCCAATCTATTACATAAAAAATTTCCATCCACTTGTACTAAACAAAGTAACATCATGAGAATACCAAATTCCAAATAAGTATAACATGTAAACAATACAATTAAAAAAAAAACTGTAAAGCAACTACTTTTTTTTTTTTTTGAATAAGAACGTTGTAACAGGGATACAAAAGCCCGAAAGGCAAAAGAAACAACCTATCCTACCTATCCTATTTCATCAGCCCCCACGTCCTGGATGAAAGGTGGTTGTTGATCAAATAGACAAAAAATCCCATGATCTCTATGTGCAGATTTTGCTAACAAATTCGCAATATTATTCTGTTCCCTATCGATAAATCTAGGGTGAACCTGCCAGTCCCTATACATCATCATCCTGGCACCCAAAATAATATCATTAAGCCCCTTTGACTTGACATGAAATCTTGCTCCTCCATTTCAAAGTGATCGTTAAAAAATATATGACAAGCGTTCTGTGTTCCAATAGAAAAAATCATCACAAATGTTAATTGTTAAATAATAATAAAAACAACAATAACAACGACATGATAAATATTCCAAATAAGCTTAGCAAAATGTACTCTAATAGGTATCACAAGACCCAACTAGAAATAAAATGAAACAAATAACAAGCTTGGAACGAAGAAATAGTAGTTGAAGAATAGGCAGAGGCCAAATAGATAACCACGTGACAATCAATTGAGTGGCCCTGTAGTTTTAGAAACTATACACACACAGGTATATGTGAATGCATGGGGAAGGCCGAAACCACAATCAAATTGTTGATCCACCTAAATCAATTTTTATATATCAATGTTCAGATTACATATGTATATTGTTGTAATATTTTTTTGGTGTGTCAAAGAAAGGATCCTACATTAATTAGGAATGTGGGAAGATAAAAATAAAAATTGAGCATTAATCATGGACAGATTTTCCTATTATTATTAGGAATAGGAAAATCAAATATTGAAGAGTTTTAATATCATAAACGGATTTTCAATGCCTTAAAGATTGAGTGTTTGAAAATTCTTAATGAGTATTTATTATTTTTGTGTGTATCAAACGGTGGAAGGTTTCAAATAAAAACGGTAGGTTTTTTATTACGGTCCCTTCAATTTAAATAAAAACGATTGAAGCAATTTGAAATCAGGTCCATTCAAATACATTTAATGCATTAAACAACCATATATTAAGAATGTTTGAAATAGTGAACGGATTCTCCATTCACTCCCAACGTCCATGATTTTGCAACGTCCCTAAATTGATGGCATGCGTTTAATTCTATAAAACTGACCACTTAATGTGAAAAGGAGGCTGCCAACGTTCAAAATATATGGGGCCTATAAAAGGGTGTTTCATTCTAAGGTTACATACACAGCTCTAGAGTTTTCGGGCTCCTCTCTTTCCCCTCTTGTGTGCTCTCTTACCTGCTGAGTTTACTACTATCTTCTGCTGTTCTGCTCACCCTGTTTTACAGGAAGGATCCGTTTAATCCTGGGGAGTGCCGTATCCTTATCTACCGGTGGTTGCGGAATAGCTCTTAAGGACAGCGTCCTTAGGACGTGACTCGGATTAACTATTTATTTTGCAGGTGTTGCCGCCAACATATATTCAATAAAAATAACACTTTTTTCCTACAATGCTAATTATTTTTCTTTTATCATACCATGGTCATTTTAATTTAAGCAGCTAAGCTAACTGTCATTTCTCATAGATGGCTATATGCTACTAGAAATGAAAGAGGCAATGAAGAGCATCCAGAATCTTCAAACTATTCTCTTATTTATCTTAACCTTCTCCCCCATCCAACCCCCACACAAAAAAGAGGCGTCGAACTTACCTGGATCTGTAGTGATAGTTATCGACTTGGAGAGTAGCGGTGAGTCAGCACCTAGCGAGCAAAGAGTGAGCAACGATAGGAAGCACGACCTGGGGTTGCCGTTGGTGCTGCGCAAATTGCGAATGGGGATGGGGGAGAAGCAGTCACCACTTCACTAGGTTTTGGGGATGAAAAATTGAAAATGAAAGGATGCCCAAATCAGGATGGCCGACGCTGTGTTGCTACCAAATCTGAAAAATTATTGGATTTGGAAAAAAAAAACAAAAAACATTTCAACATGGGCTTAAATCAGAAATGGACTTGTGAAAAAAAAATAAAAGAAACTTAAATATGGGCCTAAAGCACAAAAATAATATAGCCCATAAGCCATTAGTCCCTGTGCAGCATTTTTTTTATATCTTACAAAAATGTTTTCTTCGGTCTGACCCGAATTTCACCGGGCTTTTTAGACCTTTTTTCAGTTGGACCGGGTCAGTCCGGGTTGGTCCAGGTTCACCAGGTTGCCGGGTTTCATGTGCAACCCTAGTTAAATGGGGGAGAATACGAGGGGGGAAAAAATGGAGGGGTGATGGAAGAGAGAGAATCATGGGTTTGTTGGGATTATTTGACTTTCAACATTGTTTAAATTCTATGTGTATATTTTCAAAATGCAAGAAAGGACACTATTCAATGATAGTAGAGTCATTATGAAAGGATCTAATATACATTCACACACCACACCTGCAGTAACGAGAGGACGGAAGTGGGGTCACAAAAATGAATTAAATACTTTTTAACTCACCCACAGTAACACAAATGGGGGTCATGAAAATTAAAAAAAAAAAAGTATATATAGAGATGAGGCATGATAAGGTGCACAAATGGAGTGGGGTCATAAATATTATATATATACACTCACACAAACAACACAAGAAATTGGCAGAACATATTAATTATATATCAGATAGAGGGGATCCGAGAAGACCCACATCAAATCATCCCCCGTCCCCCCCGCCCGGGGGGGGGGTAGATTGATGGCACATTTTTGTCTTCTTTTATAGTCTCAAGAAATGTGCTAGAAGGAAGGCTATCGGAAGAAGAGAAAAACAAAAATAAAAATAGTGAAGACATCGTTATATGAGAGGAGAAGAATGAAACAGTGACAATAGGATAATTGAACAAACTATTTAATGCAAAGAAAATGGTGATTGACTGGAAAGAAATGAGAAGAAAAGAAGAATAAAAGAAGAGTACCTAACACACAGAAACAGCGAGCCGCAGCTGAAAGCAAAAAGTAAAATGGAAAAAAAACTGAATTTATAGAAGAGAGAGAAAAAGTTAGGATTAGAGTTTTGTCCATCATATTATAATAATAATTTAATGTTCTACTCTCTTTCTTTTACTCTAATTAATATAATAGTAACACTAAATATTATTTTTTTCACACTTATTTTATGAAAGTATTTTCTGTTCACATTTCTTTTAATTATTATTATTTTATTTATCAATTTATATACTTTATAGAATAATGATAAAATTTTTATTTAATTATATTTTTTCATAAATTATTTTACTCTTTAATTATATATATCATAAACTATAATCGACATCAAATCCCAAAATAAATAAATTGAGGATGTTAAAAAAGTCATGTCTAAGTAAAGAAAACATAGCTTGACCTAAGTTAGAGCTTGTGAAGAAAAACAGAAAGCAATAAATGTGATTAAATGTTTTAAAAGAAGGAATAAACACTATTTAGGAGGCCATAATTTTTATTAATTCATGAAGGTCATTTGGCTTAAATTTCTATAAAATCTTGGTGACCTTGAGGATGGAAATTAGTCACTGTTTTGAATTGTTTTAATATAAGTTATAATCATATTGTGGAAGATTGAATAACTAGATATTAACAGTAGAAGCTAGAAATTGATTTAAAGTTAAGGATGGTCTTAAGTTCTCTTAAGTTGTTATGATTTTGAGTTTCAAAGGATAGGCTTAAACTTGAAGTAAGGAATAATTTTCAGATTATGAAGGGTAGTTGGAATTGATTTGAAATTTATTGTTTGAGATTTACTTGAGGTTTCTTGATGGTGGATATGAACTTTAAATGACCAAAAAAATGTTTAATGATTTAAGTTGCTGAAGCTGAGAGCTTTGAATGTGGCAATGGATTTGGAAATTGCTATTTGGTATTTTTAAACGTTAAATAAATATTCTAAGTTATTAATTATGTTTATAGACTTGGAGATAAAATTCTAAGCATTGCTTTTGGGACTACTTGAGATTGGAAAGTTGCTGGTCAAATTATAAAAGTAATGATACATGAATTTGAAATACGGATAGGATTTTGAAGATCAATGAAGTTATTTTAGGAAGAGTTTTAATTGTCTTATCTTTGATTACCATGTATAGGTGTCTAAATGTTTATAAGGTTATTGATTTGGAGTTATAGGAAACCTTTAGAAGGTGTCAAATTAAAACAAATGAAAGTGATTGAATGTATTAAAATTGCTTGGAAATAAATATAAAAGAAGATTAGATATTTAAATGATGAGAATTGATTTAGGATTAAAGTTCTCGAGTCTAGAAGCAACAGCTATAGAATTATATATATATGTATGCACTACTAAAAAAAGGTCCATTTTTATCTCCTGTTCTCATCTGAAATGAAGAACAAAGAAGAAAAATATCCTATATGTGCCATATACTCATTTATTGTACGGGACTAGATGAATATGTGCATCGTATACCCGTGTCCCTAAAGGCAAATGAGTATATGGCCCCATACATCTGGTAAGCCCAAAAAGATAAGCATAGGGCTGTCCTTTTTTTTTTTTTTTCAAAAAAACTTCACAGGCTTTAAGTTTTTTTTTTAAAACTTCATAGGCTTTAAGTCGCGACAGCATGTAGTCACACAAATCCGCATAGCTTGCATTCTCTCTTCTCCTTTTGTCCTCATTTAACATCGTTCTTTTCTTTCATTTTCTCTAGTGACCTATGTGTCTTCTTCCTTCTCTTCTTCTCTTTTCCTTCTCATTCAACAGTAATCTGTGCTCGCATCTTCTTCCCTTTTCTCTAACAAGATGGAATCTTTCAGCTCATGACAGCTTCATTCTCTTCTTCTCCATGATTAGCTCGTGTGCTTAGATCTGTATTTTCCACTTGACCCATAAGCACGACATAGAACGCAAGTTTAAAAAAATGTAATCTTCCCCCATTTGATTCGTTGTATTGCCGTATGTTATGGGTTTAATTTGTTGTAGTTGCGCGTTATGAAACATCCTTCCAATTACTAAGCGTTACAATTCAATCAGATCAAAAAACAAGCTCATAGATTTAAAATTTAAAATTTGATTCTCAGGTTACTATTTATTAGTAAATTTCAGATTTTCAATCCAACTTTGAAAATTCATAACTAATTATAAAAAAATCGTATTGAGGTGATTCAAGTCTTCATTTAAATCTATTTTAAATCTCTATAGGGAAAAAATATAAATCTAGACTTAACCCTTGTCAATTCATATAGTTAATTTGCGAAAATTTACTGTTCATTTGGTAAAAACTGTACTTTTTAGTTTCTTTGCCCTAATTTTGAGCGGTTATAACTCTTAGTATACACATCCATTTTAGGTGATCTATCACTTGTTTTAAAATTTCATGGGCAGATTCCATCGTCTATTTGACTTTCACTCTGTCACAAGTTTATGGTTTATTTAGGGATAACTTATACTTGCATTAATAATTCATAATTATATATATCTTCGCATGCAATTGTTCTAACATATCGTTGATCATTTTCATGTATCATTAAGCCCATTCATATATGCCAATATCATTATTCATCATTGCATTACATTATAGGCATGTTCATACATACATCAACATGAAGGAGAAATATTATATTACAATACATAAACACATTTCTTCCATCTCTGAATCATCAAATTCCAACCCTAACATCATTCCTAAGTCTGGCCAACATTCTCATGAAATTAGGGAAGTTGGATTCTTTCCAATTTCATCACAAACCCACTTGATTACTTCTCTTTTTCCCCTTTTAATCATTAATCTAATATCAATCAATTTTTTTGTAACTTAAACATATCTAGATAGCACCTTCCCTTAGGGTTTAATGCTTCCAAAACTCAACAAAAAACCATAATCAAGCTTTGCAAGACATAGAGCAATTTAAACTACATCAAAAACCATAACTTTACCTTGTCTTAAAGCTTGGATTTGCCTAGGACTTTATGCTCTTCTTCTTCTCCGTTTTTTACTTGATAATTTTGTGCTCCCCTTACTCTTCCTCTCTTGGCTACCCAAACACACAAATGGGAGGGAGAAAGGGGTATTTATGGAAAAAAATTTTATCTTGGATTTCCTATTTTGCCCTTAAAATGCTTGAAATTATAAGGGTCTTATGGCTTGATCTCTTGCCATCCATTCAAGCCTCTTGCAAAGTATACAAATCCTAAGCCACCTTGCTTAAACACTTGTCATATGTTATGCCACCTAATCACACATATAGTAAAACATAATATTTTATTAAATAATTCTATTTCTTTTTTTTTTTTGGTGATACAAGGAGTGGGCTCGAACCCGCATGCACACACACACACCACTCAGCCAAGAGGCCGGTGGTAAATAATTCTATTTCTTCCAAACATACCCCTTAACAATTTGTATTATTCCATCCATGTTCTCCTCATCATTTTTGCATTAAAATAGGGAGAAATTCATGCTCCCTCTCATCCTTGGATATTCCTCCACCTATTTTATAATTTTACACTATATCAGATACTTTTTCGCATTTTGGCTTACCCGATAATCCTGGGACATGTTCTAGCACCCTTTTTTAATCATAATAAGCTCACATAACATTACATAACATGCATAAAAAGGAACAAATGCTCTTCCCTTTGTTCTTTCATTAAAACATTTAACAATATATATTTTAGAGTAAACCTGACTGAATTCTCTCTACCGATCCATGACTCTGAGTGAAACATCCTTCCTTAAACCCCTTTTAGTACATGTTCAGAAGTATTATGGTTCAAGCAAAACATGAAACAAGCCCATAGATTGAAAATTTATATTTAATTACTCAGGCTACTATCCACTGAAAAATTTCAAATTTTCGTTCCAACTTTGAAAATTCATAACTAATTATAGAAAAATTATATTGAGGTGGTTCAAAATTATATTTGAAACCCTTTCAATTCTCTATAGGAGATATATAAATCTGAACTTAACCCTTGCCAATTCATATAGTTAATTACGTGAAATTTACTGTTCATTTAGTAAAAACAATACTTTCTAGTTTCTCTGCCTTAACTTTGAACAGTCATAATTCTTAGCCCAAATATCCATTTTAAGTGATCTATCATTTTTTTTTGAAGCTCAAGACATATAATTTAATCATATCAATTTCATAGGCTGATTCAATCATTTGCCTCACTTCCACTTTGTCACATATTCGTGTCTTATTTAGGGATAACTTATCCCCCTTACTTGTATTAATAATTCATAATTAATTCTTTGCATGCATATAACCTTTGCAACAACCAATGCATTAGTTTTATATAGCATTATGCTCAATCATATGTACTAATTACATCATTTATCAACACATAATATTAATGGCATGCTTATATATTCATACATTAACTAAGAGAGGAAATCAATACATATGAATCATAACCATTATCTTTCGAATCTTCTCTTCTTTCTTGATGCCATCTCTTGTTTCCTCCTCTTGCACATGATTACCTATTGTGGTTGGTTAAGGGAGGGTGAGATTTGGGAGAATTTTCGTAACAAACATTACCATCAATGCATGTAAGATGGACATAAGTGTATAACATGCTTAATCTAGCTTATGCATACTTATAATATGTTCTCATGCTCAATGTTTTACATTAACATGTATGGCCGTGGAAAATATAAAAGAAACAGAACATTGTACTTGTATTTGCATCTCATATCATCATCAAATAACATAATGCACATCAACACAGGCATACACATCAAGCACACAAGAAAGGTAAGTTCACTACCTTGTAACATTAAGCTTCCTCTTGTTCTCTTTGGCTCCCTTTACTTCCAGCCACCAAGATTGCTTGAATAATATTCCCATTTTTCTTTCTTGATGTCTCATGGCACTAAATGCATAATGCCATATGCTTAGTAGAGCCATGACATCAAATACATTCCATTGTTAACTTTTTCTTGAGCATAGTTTAGCCTTAACTTTTAAGCTTTATTTTCAATCTTTCTAAAATTAATCCCGCATGCTATTTCCACATAATTTTGCATGTATAATCTATTTCCAAGCTCAAAATAATCATAATCTAACTCCTTCCCCATAAAAAACACAAGGCTAGGAGGTTAGGGTTATATGGTTCAAAATTTTCATTTTTAATTCTAATGTTTATAAAATTGCTTTCTTGCCTTTACCCCAAACAATTTTTCATTCTAAACACATTAGAAGTATCAAAATCATCAAAATCTAACCCTAGGCTCAGGAACCAGCCCTGGCAAAAAAATAACCCTAGGTACACAATCATGAAATCTTTCACAAGTCATCTAGAAATCACTTGATGTTCATTCCTTTCAAGCCTTTAAACATTATTCTAATATTAATTTCATCTTCCCTTAACCCTATCAATTTTGTGCAGTATGTTCCTTTAGGGTTTCAAGCTTCCAAAACCCATCAAAACCATAACTAAACTCAACAAGACAAGTAGCAAGATAACCTATATCGAAAACCATAAATATAGCTTGTCTTGGATCTTGACCTTGCATAGAACCTCATGGTCTTCTTCTTCTTTAATTTTCATTCTCTCATCCTCTTTTCCCTTAGCCCTTGATCTTGTGTGTGTGAGGCTTGATCTTGGCCATTTATTTAATCTCTTTGGCCTTGTGTCCCTTAGCTTCTTGATTCTTGCCACCAAACCCTCTTAAGTGTCCCTTATCTTCTTGCCTTCCATCTTGATCAAGCCATATGTGTAAATCCTAGGGCATGAAGCTTAATCAAATGCCATGTTTCTTTTCCTTTTATTTCATCTTCCATCAAACCACGCACGTAATACCTTCTCCTTCTATCTAATCGTACACATAATCCCTTGCATGTCCCTTCATCATTTCGTCATTAAAATAGGGAGAAAATTAATATAAAATTCATGCAAAATGCAGTCTCTAGGTATTCCTCCACCTATTTTGCCATTCTGTACCGTATCGGCTACTTTTTCGGGCCCTAACTTACCTGGGACTACTGGGACATATTCTGGTACCCTTTTCTTATCTCAAATAAGTCCATATGGCATTATATATGCTTGCTATAAAGGGAGAAATGCCTTTCCCTCTACCTTTCATTAAAATCATTTAATAATTATTTATTTTAGAGTAAATTCGACCGAATTCTTTCTACCAGTCCATGACTATGAGAATCTGTCTCTGGGTACCAATACTACCTTTTCATCACGGGAAATTTTTCTAATTTTTCTCAAGTTAAAAGTCAACCCATAGACAGTTTATTTTCACATTCCCCGGATAGTGTATAAATAGATTTTAAATTCTATTAAAGCCAACTTTTTTGCTTTCTAAGGACAAAATTATTTTTAAAAATTATAATAATTCCTTACCTGCTTATCCCCTAGTTTCTTTGGTTATCTGAGGCCTCCTCATATTTTAAATAATTCATTTTTGGCTAATATTCATAATTAGCCAAAACCTTGGGAATTTCATTAATTTGCTCTAGGGGTATTTTCATCATTTTTAACTCTATACAAGCCTCAAAATCTCATTTTTCATTTTTTTTAACTTTCTAGAATTTTTCTAGAATTTTTGGGCATAGTTTCTATCATTGCCCTTTTCGGCCTGAAACTTTCTGAATTTACTATTAGGTCTCTACTCAGGTTTAGCCTCAAGAATCATCTCACTGAGGTTTCCAACACAACCTTTAACTTTTATTCATCTCAATTTCCCATACTCGAACCCCTGAGACTTCATTAAGTCTCCTCGTTTCTTAATCCTAAAAAACCTTCAATTTACAATTTGGTCCTTAAAAATCCTTCAATCCTTTCAAGAAACTTTTGGGACTCTTGCCACAAGGCATCTAATAGTCTGCCCATTTCAAGCTAATTTTGGTGCTTCTAAGTCCAAAAATTCAAGATGTTACACTGAGAATCTACTGCCTTTTTATTATGTGAAATTTTCTAATTTTTTTATAGTCAAAAGTCAACCCATATACGGTTTATTTTGACTTTTCCTAGATAGTGTATAAATAGGCTTTAAATTCTTTTAAAGCCAACCTCTTTGCTTTCTAGGACGAAATTATTTTTAAAACCTGTGATAATTCCTCAAGTATTTATTCTGTATTTATCTCTAATTATCTGAGGCCTCCTCGTATTTTAAATATTTCATTTTCAGCCAATATTCATAATAAGCTAAAACCCTAGGAATTTCATCAATTTTCTCTAGGGGTATTTTCATCATTTTTAACCCTATACGGGCATCAAAACCTCCTTTTCTATTTTTTTTAAAGAATTGTTATGGAATTTTTCTAGAATTTCTTGGCACAGTTTGCATCACTGCCCTTTTCGGTATGAAACTTTCTAAATTTACGATTAGGTCCCTGCTCGGGTTTAGCATTATGAATCATCTCACTGAGATTCTTGGCACAACCTTTGGCCCTTAATCATCTCCAATTTTCATACTCGAGCCGTCAAGATTTCATCAGAGTCTCTAACTTGCCTGTCTCATGATTCCAGAGAACTCTTACTTTGTAATTTAGTCTTTGAGAATCTTCCCATCCTTTTAGGAAACTTTTGGAACTCTTGCCAAAAGGAATCTGGTAGTCTGCCCATTTTAGGCTAATTTTGGTACTTCTAGGCTCAAAATCTGAGATGTTACATGTTGTGTTAGAAATGGGTGAAGATATTGTGTGGGTATGTGATTTTTCTATTTAAATTTGTTGTTAGGCAAAGTATTTGAAGGTTAAGGAGCTTGTAAACTTGTTTAAATATATTGCACACAAGGTGTTTGTTAAAATGCCTAGGAGAAAAATAGGATGGTATAGTGAGTAGGCAAAGCATTTGAAGTCCAAAGAGTTTGGTAATCATGTTTGGATGTATGTTAATGCACACAAGGTGTTTGTGAAAGTGTCTAGGAGAAAACTTTGGTTGGAATAGGATATATAGTTAATTTTCATGTTGAGTTTTTGAAAGATATGAAATAGATTATGTTGGACAAGGTATTTGAATATATGTGTGTGTGTTGGTTAAGAATGTGATATTTCTTTTTAAATTTCTTTGGAATCAATGTTGTTGATCGTTGGGTTGAGCTATAATTTGATAACATTGTAGTTAGTTAGTGTTGTGGGATGCTTCAAACTATATTCGCTGAAAGCTTAAGTTGGATATTGACTTAATTAATATTATAAGTAATCCTTTATTTCTTGCAAAATGTTTTTCTTTTGCTTTTTTTTTTTAATTTTGTGGATTCCTTAATTTGATTGAATAAATCATTTAAATTAATCTTGAGTTGCTGAAATCAATTTTGTTGAAATTGAGCTGAATTGGTTTATTGTTGAAATTCTTAGATATGTTACTTTTAAGGGAAAACTCTGCCAAAATTTTCTCAAAATTTGTAAGGTATAGTTTACAAGTAAGCTTGAATTTTTTTTTTTTTCACACATAACTTTGTTGGATTGCTATATTTAGTTTTGAATTATTTTAATTTTGTTAGAATTGAGCCAAAATTGAAGTAAAATATTGTTGATATTAGTTTTGAATTAAATTATTCAAAATTGTTTACACATAAATAGAATGGATTGTAGTTGGATGAGTACTTTAAGAACAAGTGAGGAATATGAGAAAGGGGTAGACAAATTTATTGAATTTGGTAAAAGGAATGATTATAACAAAAAAAAAAGTATTTTAGCCCTAGTGTCAAGTGTTTAAATGAGAGACAGTTAGGTGTTGATGATATAAGAGATCACTTATTTTATGAGGGGATAAATCTGTGGTAAACAAGATGGATATGGCATGGCAAAATAATAACAATGCCATTTATCGAAGAAGAGAAAGTTTTAGATGGCTTGAATGATAGAATGGGTGATAGATTCATGATGTTGGAATAGACTTCTTTGCACAATCATATATAAATGATAATTAACAGAGTGATATAGAGATAGCTTTAAACCCAAGGTGTTCTGAGTACACATGGTTAAGGGTTGTATTGAAATTATTCAATTTAAAAGCAAATAATGGGTGGACCGACAAAAGTTTTACAAAGTTTCTTCAATTATTAAATGATATGCTTCCAACTGATAATGTTCTTCTAAGTGGTGTCTATGTGGCAAAGAAAATCTTGTCTCAAATGAGTATAGGCTATAAAAGATACACACTTGTCCTAATGATTACATATTGTATAAAAAAGAGTATTCTGATTTGAGTGTCCAAAATATAAAACTTCACACTATAAAGTAAAACAGAACATGGGTTATGATGGTGATGGTACCAAGACAGCTAAAAGGAGCCCTTTGGAGGTGTTGTGGTATTTTCTAATAATACCACAATTTAAACGTTTGTTTTCTAATGTAACAGAAGAGGCAAAAAAGTTGATATGGCATTTTGATGAGAAAATATCATATTGGAAATATCTCCAACACCCTATGGATTATCCTCAATGGAAGAAAATAGATGAAATATTTTCAAAATTAGGTAATGAGCCAAGAAACTTTTGGTTTGGGCTTTTTGCAAATGGAATCAATCACTTATGGTACTCTTAATACCACAGATAGTGCATGGCCAGTTCTACTAGTGATTTACAATTTACCTCCCTAGTTGTGTATGAAGTAGAAGTATATGATGTTATCTATGATGATTTAAGGACCAAAGCAGTCTAGAAACAATATCAATGTCTACCACTTGAAGAAATTATGAGAGGAATGTGTGGATATGTTTAATGCACATAAGCAGGACTCCTTTAAGCTGTGTGCAATGATCTTTACCATAAAATGACTTTCCTGCTTATAGAAACTTGTCCAGGTATAGTGTGAAATGGCATAAAGCAAGTTCTATATGTGAAGTAGACACATATTTCCACTAACTTAAGCATAGAAGAAAGATGATTTATGTCACACTTTTCTTTTAGACCATATAACCTCTCAAATAAAACCATTTGGAACCACTTCTTATGGCCTTAAGTTAGAAAAATTCAAATTTTAAAATTCATTAAATTTGGATTATTACTCATGTAACCCTAAACTAAGGCCAAACTTTGAAAAATTATAACTAATTTTAGAAAAATCAAAATGAGGTGGTTCCAAGTTCTATTTAAAGATCTCAGCATGATCTTCAGAGAACAAATACTCTCTAATATCAAGCCTTTATCAATCGTTCCCAAAATTCACGCAAAGTGCCACTATTCATATGGTAAATTTCTAATTTTTCAGAATTTATGCCTAACTTTGGATAGACATAAATTTCTGTACAAAACTCCAATTTTGATGAAATACCACTTTTTTTAAAGCTAAAAATATGATCTATAAGTTTGCCAATTTTTAGCCCAAAACTCATTCATTTGGCCAGAATCACGTTGGCATGAAATTTGGCCATTAAAAGGGTTATTTCTGAAGGGAATTGAAAGACGCGCAACGGAAAACAACTTTAAAATTTTCAATCCTTTGCCCAGATCTACCGATTGTATTTAAGTCAAGTAGTAAGAAGTATTACCTTCAATGTTCGATTTCTTGGTGGCTCGGGGATTCCGCCATTCAGGATGCCTCTGCTCGCCTCTTTTACCGCTCGAAGTCGACAACTCAGATCGGCTTCCTCTACCGGTATCTACACGAACAGCGTTCCAATCACGAACGACGTGCTAGCGCCTCTTGTCCTTCTAGGGTTTATTTTTGAAGAATCCGTCCTCCCTTCTCTATTTACTGGCTGTCTCTTATCTGCAAGCTTTTGCACTCTCACCCCCAAAACTCTAGCTCCTAATATCAAATATATAGGATGCTATAGGTATTATGAAGGATATTTGATTTCAAAATTAATCCTAAATTAATTCCGAAATTAATACAATATCAAATATTGCGTAAACAGATAAGAAAACAATTAAATAAATATAGTTTATATTAAATTCGTCCCACAGATTTAATTCACCTATTTATTTAATTCAAAATAAAGATATGACAGAATTATATTTGATTTATTCTCATAAATCAAATTTGAGATATTATATTATATCTTATCAATTTAAAATTGATATAGATTTAATTTATCCTAATAAATTAAATCTAAGAGATATATATTTCTTATCAATTTAAAATTGATATATAGATTTAATTTATCCTAATAAATTAAATCTAAGAGATATATATTTCTTATCAATTTAAAATTGATATATAGATTTAATTTATCCTAATAAATTAAATCTAAGATATCATATCCATTTAAATTTCAAATTTAAAAGTGATATAGATCTAATTTATCCTTATAAATTAAATCTAATAATTAATATCTCTTATATTTATATAATATGTATATATATACGAATTTATATATATATACGTCCACCCTATATTATTCATTGAATATGGACATATCTTAGATTCAATGAATCTGGATATCATAGCTCGTGTTAGGCTATTTTGTGTACGACCCTGTAGGCCCATATGAAGTTGGCAGTGAGCTATTAACTATAATGACTCACAAGTCGTAAGCGGTCTCTAGCAAGACATCACGACTACCCAAATCATATGAGGATCGTTGAACGATGTAACCTTTCATACAACCATATCACGTCCCTTTTGTCACACGATATTTTGGTCATAGATGAGGCATGGAGAACATCATCCTCCTATTCATGACCGTTACTTTCTCGATCCCTAGGTAGTCTGAGTATAGAAATGGAACTACCTTTCCATTATAGTATGGCCATACATTTTTCAGACTCACTCATCGAGGGGCCCAGTAATATCTCTCTATGAATGTGAGGGACAAATTCCATCTTGACCATTCACATTTCTCCGCATGAAAAACCACTAAGCCTGAATATAGTCTTTATGATCACTCGGTCAAAAGTGACTTTTGACTAGGTCAAAGCTGAGCGTTTCTCATGTAGGAATCCATGATGATCTCAGGTCAAAGGGCACAGTGACATGGTTTGTATATGAGAGAAGCTTATGACTTAACCCATGCAGCTCTCTCATAGCGGGTTGGTCCAACACCTTGTACTCTTACATATGCCTATGACTTTGATTTATATCTCTATATATCTTCAAAGTCATACTGGTCTTATTTCATCTTTGCTCCCATATAGATGACCGATCAGGGACATTTAGGATAAATCATGAGTTATCCAAGGATAGTCATCACAGTAAACATACAAATAATATATAACATAATTAAAAAATTCATAAATCAACAATATTCATACGTAATGATTGGCCCCTAGGGCACAATTTCCAACAATTTCATACTCTTTTCATATCCTTTCTTGATTATTCTTTTCCCTTGGCATTAAGCAGTTGTTCCAGACATATAAAATACATTCATTCGCAACATTGTCCAGCATTTACAGTCATCAAAGTCATTAATACAAATATCCAACTCCATACATAAATATTACAAAATTTCATAACAAAAGTTTACATAAAATTATAAGCACTTTAGGCATTGACAACTTCATTCCAACATAATCTCCTTTCCCTTCTCCTTGAGTGTTCAAACTCCTAAATTGCTGATCAATTAAACATAGAAAGAGTGAGATTTCATAGAAATCTCAGTAGCAAAAATCACAATAATCATGCTAAACAAACAATACAAGAATGCTATATGTCACTAACTAACTATCATGCATACTTCCATGCTCATATGGCATAGAAAGGGAGCAAGGAAACACATCATTCAACCACTCAACATTGCTCTACCACATCTTGGCATAGAAAAATCAAGCAACATATAACAAACTAAGCAAAGCAAGTTGGCAATCAAACTGCAAGTTTAATTTTTCATCTTTGTTTTGATAAGTCTCAAGAACCATTCCTATCTAATTTTTCATGTAAAATTCAAATATCAACTTGGTTTTATCAAAATTAAACTCCTTTTTATTGCATTAAGCTTGACCAAATAGTATACATATCAGGGTTAAAAATTCTATTTTTGATTTCAATGCTTTCTAACACTTTTTTCTTAGTGTTTTTCCACATAAAAGCATATTCTAAACTCATTGGAATCATCAAATTAATCTGAAACAATATCTAACCAATTGAACCATGCTTGGCTGAATTGCCTCCACGATTAGGGAGTTTGGAAAATCAATCAAAACATCAACCCAAACAAGCTAATCCAAGTTCTAAATCATGGTTTCTATCCTTTCCTAATCATTCCTGAATATTTCAAAATTTTGGATAGCATGGTGTCACATCCTCTAAAATTTAACCTTGATAATAGGAATAAAAAATTAAGTCAAGGGCCAATAGGGAAAATAAACTAGCTAACGAAGCCAAGCATAACATAAAATCTTGATAGGGTCTGGACTGACATTTTTGAAATTATCGCTCCAGGAAAGGTAAAATGGGAAAATTTGAGAAAAATTTTAAAAAATTCTCAAAAAATAGTAAATAGGTAAATTAGAGGTTTTGAAATCTTATTTGAGGCCCTAGAGGTAGAAATAGTATGAAAATAACTTATTACAGGATTTCCTGAAAACAAAGGTTTTTCAGGAAAAATAGTGGAAATTGAGCAGAAATAATTATTTAAAATACATAGTAACCTCAATAATTTTAGAAAAAATATGAAAAAATTATTTAAGAATTCATTTGAGTTTATAAAATTATTTTCAGGACCTGAAATTACAGGAATTAATTTTAGAATATTTATTATCAAAATCTTATGGGTGAAGCCTAATTTCAGAGAAAATTCAAAATAAATAGTTAGAGGTTGAGATAAATTTTAAAATTTTTTAGGGGGCTTTCCTATACTAAAAGAGGAAGGAGAAATAAATTTTTGGATACCCAAAACTATTTTTGGAAATAGTAATCGAAATAGTGAGTTTTGGTTAGAAATTGATAATTTATGATTAGGCCACACTTCCCTTTCATTTCTAATCAATTTTGGGCTTTATTTTGGGCCAAGAAAGCCCAAAAGTTTTATGCAGTCATGGTCCATTATATAAAGAGAGCTTAAGTGCAATTTAAGCCCAAAATCTAAAAGAAAAATAAAGAAGGAGGAACACTTGGCATGAGCTGAAATTTAAGAGCTAAGAAAAGGGACACATGGCCCCTTATGTGGCAGAAAATAAGGCCAATTGGGGGGGGGTTCAGGTCAGATTATGAGCTCTATAAATACCCCCCTTAATATGAAATTTGGCCAAAAATTAGAAAGAGAGGGAAAATTCTGTCCAACTGAAATCTCACACTTAAACAACACCTAAAACCTTCCAAATCAAGGGAATATCATTAAGCTTCATGCAAGGATCCATTAAGGTATGTCAAAGCTTGATTTTGGTTGGATTTAAGGGTTGTTTTAGTTAAAATTTCATGACAAAATCCAAGTCCTTATGCTGTTTAATTTTTGGTCACTATGAGAAGGCATTAGGGAAGGATGGAAACCATGAATATGAGCTTGGAATAGCATGTTTAATTGATATTTGGATTAAATTTTGAAAGAAAAGCAAAGTTAGGGTTTTATACACCCTTTTCAGTTATTATGGAATTTTGAGGTTAGAGATTATTTCAATGTGATTTGATGATTCCAATGAGTTTAAAAGGTGTTTTTGTGTAGAGAAACACCAAGGAAAAGTGTTTAAAAATCATTGGAATCAAAAATGAAAATTTTAGAACCTAATACCCTACTATTCAGCCAAATCAGTTTGAAAGGGAAGGAGTGTGATTTTTTTAAATCTGATTTGATATTTGGATTCTACATGAAAAAATTGTGTGGGAATGGTACAAGCGATTGGTTGAAACAAAGATGAAATAATTATGTCAAAAATCAAGAAAAAAGGGTTTAATTGAGTTTAATGTTGAGCATTAGTGTTTATGCTTGGATTTTGGTAATATGGAATGTGTTTATAATTGGATTGATATGCATTGTACAAGAAAACAAAGAGGAGCACCAAGTTCCTGAGGAGGCCGAATTGTATAGCTAATCAAGAGATAGCATTGAACTCATAATTTGAATGTTTTCTTGCTTGTTTAAATCTATGTGTTATTTGATTTATGTTGCCATGATGTGATTAAGCAAAGCATGTAAGTATGTGTGAAATGCTATGTCCAATATTCCTTGGCATTATGTTATGTGGAATGATTCATGGCTTGTTATGTGGCTTTCTTTCCATGGTAATGAAAGCTTGCAAAAGCTTGTGTATGTTTATACTAGTTGCATGATAACATGTCACATTTTTACATAACATGATTAGCATGACACTTATGATTTATTGCTACTGGGATTTCCTATGAAATCTCATTCTTCTATGTTCAAATATTCACCAGCTAGGGGTTGGACCAAGCAAAGACAAAGGAAAGGAGATCATCTTGGGAGATAGTTGATTATTTTGCCTCTTGGAATAATGTTTTATAATTATTATGAATTGTTGTGAATCATGTTGGATATTTGTAATAATGATCAAAGTGACATGCATGTGAATATTTAAGTAAGGAATGGTCATATGAGGTTAGAAGAGGAGAACCAAGAAAATGCAAGAAAAGGGGATAAAATAACCCTAAAAATACCTCATTTTGGCACCAACAAAATTTTATGCAATTAGTTGAGTTTTAAGCTAAAACTTGGCAGGTTTATAGATCATATTTTTAGTTTTCAAACAAGTGGTATTTCACTAAATTTGAAGTTTTTTTCAACAAAAGTTATGCCTATCCAAAGTGAGGCATAAATTTTGAAAAATTAAAAAGTACCACTTTGTGTGAAGTCTAGGACTGAATGGTAAAGTTTGGATACCCGTGAGTATTTTTTCTTTAAAGATCATATTAAGAGCTTTGAACAGAATTTGGAACCACCTTATTTTGATTTTTCTAGAATTAGTTATGATTTTTCAAAATTTGACCTTTATTAGGATTACAATAAATAGTAACTCAAATTTAAGAAATTTTAAAATTCAAAATTTTCCAACTTAAAGCCATAAGAAATGTTCTAAATGGTTCGTTTTATTTGAGATATAATGTGGTCTGAAAGTAAGGTGTAACACATGGTACCTCATGATTTTTGTCATCAAACTCTATTTGAAACAAGCTAAAATCATAGTCAAAAGGAAGCTCTTGCATACCTTGATTAATCCTTGATCTTTGCTTGATAATTTCTTGATGTTTTTAGCGTGTTCTTAATCTTTGCCCTTCAAGACTAGTTTTTCTGTAGCAAAACCTTCGCCCTTGAAGGTGCCAAAATGACCAAATTGAAGGGCATGGGAGGGGTAACATATAGGCCAAGATTTTGGCCTCTTTGCCCTCCAAGTGTCCCATAAAAATCTGCTGCTCCAAGCCCATGTGTCTACCTCCATATACTGTGAAAAATTTGAGTAAGCTAAGTGTCCCATGTAATTATATGTTTAGGATAAATCATGTGATAATTTTTCAATATTTTATTTCTTAATCATGTGGGCTTCATGGACCACAAAATTGTTGGGCTTTTCTGGCCTGGGCTAAAAAAAGAAGAAAGAAATGTTACCTTTTAATTCCTAAGGTTTCTCAACCCAATTTCGTTATATTGGCTAAATTTTCTGTCTGATTTCTAATAATATTTTTGGACCTTCAAAAATTTATTTCTAACCATCTAAAATCATTGTTCAATATAGAAAGGTCTCTTGAATTTTTCTAGAATTTATTTCAACCTCTAACTACCTATACTGAATTTTCTCTGAAATCAGATTTTATCGATAAAATTTCAGCAATAATTATTCTAAAATTAATCCTTTCACTTTTAGAGCCTAGAAATAATTTTATAATCTCAAATAAACCATCAAATAATTTTCTAATATTTGTTCCAGAATTATTGTGACTTCTACATATTTAAAATAATTATTTCCAACCAAATTTTCAATGTTTTACCAGAAAAACCTATGTTCACAGAAAATTCTGTAATAAATTATTTTTATTCTAATTTCCCTTTTAGGGCCTCAAATATGGTTCCAAACTCTCTAATTTATTTTTCTATGATTTTTGGAGAATTGTTTGGAATTTTTATCCAACTTTTTCATTTTGCCCTTCCTGAACTGATAATTTTAAAAATGTCAATCTGGTCAGGGGTCGGATCTCAACTCAAAAGTTCTTCTGGCTTTGAATCTACTTTACTTCTTGGCCCTCTGTCTAATTTGTTATTCACACTCCCAGGGTTAAAATTAGTGGGATGTAACAATTTATTTTAGCCATAGGAAGTTCTTGATCGGTTCCATTCATATTGTATATGAAGAAAGTTTTTTAATGGCTCACTAGATCATGGAATAGCTCCAAAACCATTAACTGGAGAGGAAGTTTATCATAATGTGGAAAGAATTGATGTTATCTTTAGTAAGAATAGGAGTATTGCAGGTGAGAAAAACATTTGGAAGAAGAGATCTATTTTCTTTGATCTTCCATATTGGTGTAGTTTTAATGTTAAACATAATTTTGATTGATGCATGCAAAGAAAAACATGTGTGATAACCTTATCGGTGCTCTTTTGCACATAATAGGAAAGATTAAGAATGATATCAATGTGAAATTAGACTCAGCTGAAATAGAAATAAGAGCACAGTTACATCCACAACTGAAAGAGGGTGGTAAGAGGGGTTATATGGAACCAACAGGACACACAATGTCCAAAGCAAAGAAAACTAGCTTGTGTCAATGTTTGCATGACATTAAGGTGCCATAAAGGTATTCTTCTGATGTGAAAAGGCTTGTCTCGATGGATGATTTGAAGTTAGTATGAATAAAGTCTCATAATTATCATGTATTAATGGAACAATTATTACCGCTGGCTATTTGAGGTATTATAAAAGATGATGTAAGGAGCACCATAAGTAAATTGTGTATTTTCTTCAATGCTAAGTGCAGTAAAGTCTTTGACTTAGAAAAGTTAGATGAATTAGAAAATGACGAGTATGTTATTCTGTCTTAACTAGAGATTCAATTTCCTCCATCATGTTTTGATATCATGGTGCATTTAATAGTTCATTTAGTAGGAGAGTAAGGATCTGCAACCTTATTTATCTAAGGTGGACGTATTAATTTAAGGGATGCATAAAAATCTTGAAAGTTTATGGTAAGAATAATTATCGACGTGAGATATAAATTGTTAAAAGATATGTAGTTGAGGAGGCTATGAACTTTTATAAAGGATATCTATAACGGCCCCCGTAACATGTGTACAATTGCTTATTTCCAAAATGATAATTAATTCTTTGAAGGCTAATATAATAGATAAGAGGTAACAAAAAAACATTAAAGTAATAACTATGGTAGAAAGAATAAATCCTATAAATGAACTTCGCTAATCACTTTAAAAAGTTATTTGTGGTAGAAAGAACAAAATTAATTAAATAGAAGTCTACTATGGTTACTAACAATTCATATCCATAACAAGCAATAGTCACTATTCCATAATAGCAAAAATAGTTAATATAATAAGAAATAAGCAACACTTGATTTTCACATATATATCAAATCCATCATGAAATTCTGGGATCTCAGAAATACAACTACAACCAATTATAAATGGGTTAGGGCATTTCAAGCCCACCAAAACAACACTACCACTACCCATAACAAATACAACCAAAATAAAAGTCAAATATATCCAAAAGGGCTCGCCAACAGCACAAGTCCAGAATGTAGCAAAAATTCAAAATATGTTAAGTATAACAAAAAACCCTAAAGTTTGGTAAGATAGATCTATCAAAGCTTGTATAACAAAACAAAGACTATACATAGTAGAAAGAGAAAGTTAAGCCTTGGACAACTTCCCCTTGGGACCAACACCTAAACCCTCACTTGAAAGATATTAAATAACCACGAGGTGAGTCAAATTGACCTAGTAACCATAGTTCTAATTCAACAAGTATACGTGGAGTAATTACAAGATGGTTAAGCTGGCAAAGTACAAATTCAAATAACATATAATATAAACATCTTTACAGAAAACAATATATAATAATTTGAAATATAACTTGCATGCATAGAACTTCATCAACCATCCCTATAACCTCCTTGTAACCTTTGACAGAACCTATGGGGAAGGGCTATATAGAGGGCTATACAGAGCACAAAGAGAAAGTTAAGTCTCGGACAACTTCCCCTCTAGACCAACACCTAAAGCCTCGCTTGAAAAATATTAGATAACCATGAGGTGAGTCAAATTGACCCAGCAACCACACTTCTAATTCAGTTATACATGGAATAATTACAAGATGGTTAAGTGGGGCAAAGTACAAATTCAAATAACATATAATATAAACATCTTTACAGAAACAATATATAATAATTTGAAATATAACTTGCATGCATAGAACTTCATCAACCATCCCTCTAACCTCATTGTAACCTCTGACAGAACCTATGGGCTATCAACACATAATATGATTTGTCTCTTTAACAAGACTACACCAAACTCTCCAATGATGAGGTGTAGCTTGGCCAAAAGTCACAGAGCTCACATCAGACCATAGGTTCTCTTTTCTTGGAATACGAAAAGATGTCATGTCCCTTAGGCTGACCCTTGACCCGGCCAAAGAAAGGGTGATACCGAGAACTCTAAGAATGTTAAAGCCAACCACTAAGCCCCAAGTGGTGGCTATACCACATGGTATGAAACAACCAAGCCTCCCATAATCATATCTCAGCACAACTTGATACAGTTCTATAAGTATTTCAACAGTTCAATTTCACATAATCCAATATCCATAAATTATTCTCATATTCACTACTCAATTTTATTCAACATCAATAATATAATCTCAAGATAAAACAATTCATACCCACTTAACTAATAAATTTAGCAAAACATAAATTTCATATTTTTATTATAACATATAATGATAACATTTATAATTTCAACATATGCTTATAATCACATCAACAAGCATACAAGGTAAATTAGAAAATGGTTACCTCCAGTTCTTGACAAAAGAACTAAATTGAGAGGATTCAAGATCCAATAGCCCAAGCCAAGTTCACTCTACAATAATAAGTTCATAAACATATGTTGAAGAAAATCTAATTAATATAACATTAAATAGTTTATTAGTTAAATCCCCATAATTGGCTTACATAAAATTCTTTAGAGAAAAAAAGATAATAATTCATCTATTCCTCTAATCATCTTTCCAAATAACAATTCCTAAAACTTCTTAACTCTATTTCACTTATTAAAATTTTTAACAAGGATAATTTCTTCCGGTAATCCAAAAATCCCCCAAAAGTACTTACTTTAATATTTAAAAGGAAATAGCCATACTTTAACCACTTCTCAAATCATTATTACAATCTTATTTTCTTCTTCTATTAATCACCTTTCATTCATTAGGATCATTGAATGGTCATTATTTCCCCAATTTATTCAAAACACCCAACTTCTACTAGTTAAAGTTTCTCCAAAAATTATCAACATTCACATTCCAACAAAATCCTCAAAACACAAGCGTTGAATCTTCAATATAATCTCCAATGAACTAAATTAAGAGATCAAATTTGAAATTAATATCACCATTATCATAAATCACAATTTTTCAACCAAACCCTAACTTACATCTCCTCAAATCAACCATATAAAATAAAAAAACGGTTATAAAACTCTTGTTCTGACCCTATAAGCTCCATTAATAACATAATAATAAGTTAGAAGCCTTAAAGAGAAAAAATCTATCTAGCCCTGATAAAATTTTATTTTTCTGTCAAAGCTTAAAAAAATAAAAAGAAGAAGCTAAATAGAAAAAAGTAGGATAAAAATAGCTTACCTAAATATGTTAGATGAAACCAAGTAAGCCTCCCTTCTTTCTCTCACTCTCACTCCTGTTGGCAGAGCAAAAGACGAACTAGAGGGGAAATGAAGAATGGACAAGGAAGAGGCAATTGATTGAATCAATAGTGGGGAGCACGTGAACCCACTATTGATTTAATTAATTGTTTAAATTTTTTTTAAAAGTAAGGGCCACAATGGGGATTACTCGCCATCACCCTCACGGCAGTGGGTGGCATATGCTTTCTTTTTAATATATATTATTTTTATTTTATTTATTTAATTAATATTATATATATTTATATATTTTTTTAACTATATTTATTTATGCTTTTTATAAATTTATACATGTTTATCACTAAAATTATGATTTATAATTTATTTAGTAAAATTTAATTTTAACTACTATTAATTAATCTCATTCACATATAACTTAAATCTTAAAATAAAATTAGAATGTTACATATCTATCTGGGGTGGAGGCACAGCCTTGACATGATGATGGGATAAGTAAGGGAACATGAGTGCTCAAAATGAAGCGCATTAGTCGTGAAGAAGTATTCAGACACACTTATACATTTTTGAATAATATAGAAGAAGCTCAACTATTCTTAAATGATCATAAAAAGAGTTTAAAGGACAAATGTCCAAAAATTGATATACAGATAGCTAATGAATACAACAAGATATTTATAGCATGGTTCAAGGAAAAATCTAAAGGGAGACTAATATGTCCGATGCATAGAAGGGTTAGGTTAGAGGCCTCCATTTGCTATTACGACTTAAAGTGGATATGATATAAAATATGTATTATTCCTTCTACACAATGCTCAAGATGACAAAAGTACTATACAGATCAGTGGGAAATGGTAGTAGTTAAATTGATGCATTTATCTTCCTCCAATGATAAAATCCCCAAATTGGCATCCATGGCCTATCATGGAATTATGGAAAAGATATGTGAGGTAAGTTACACCAACTTCAAGTTTCCTGTCTTCAAGTGTAAGTAGGTCAACAATAATGGAGCTGAAATAGATCAAAAATCTAGATTTTCCTTATTCGATCTTCATAGGGTTTGTTATATAAATAAGCCCTTCATTTTAGCATACCAAGCAAAACTAGTGTTTTATGCCATTGATCCATCAAACAAGACATTGTCTGTTATACTCTAAGGCAAAAAGTAGAAGGACGATTGTCACACCTTGCTTTTGTACCCTATTTTATCTCAATTGGAACCATTGGGCTCATTTCCTATGACCTTAGGTTGGAAAATTTTGAACTTTAAATTTCCTTAATTTGGGTTACTATTCATTCAACCCTTAGAAAGGCCACACTTTGAAAATTCATAACTAATTCTAGAAAAATCAAAACGAAGTGGTTCTAAGTTTTACTTAAATCTCTTAGTACCATCTCTAAGGAAAAAATATTCACTGGTATCCAGAACTCATTAATTAATCTCATATTTCGTGTAAAGTGATACTGTTCATTTGGTCATTTTTCAATTTTTTAGGATTTATGCCTAATTTTGGAAGGGCATAACTTTCTATACAAAACTCCAAATTTAGTGAATTACCAGTTGTTTTAAAGATAAAATAATATCTATAATCATGCCAAATTTCAGCTCAATACTCATCCAATTACTGAAAATCACATTGGTCAAACTTGACCCTTAAAAAGTCAACTTTTATCCCTTTTTTATGGCATTCTTAGTTTCTCTTTTCCTTTCCTTTCATATAACCTTTCCAATCAATAAGACATACTTAAACATGATTCCTTAATCAATTGCTCATAGGTAGAGTATTCCTAATCATTGATACAATATTCCAATATAGTTCACATTATGCATAACAATGTATATAGTTACAAAACATCATTTCAATACTAATAAACTTCATCATCCTCCAAGTGAATCCCTTTCCTTTCTTCTTGCTGGATCTAACACCTAGTTAGTGAATATTAGAATATAAAGGAATGAGATTTTATAGAAATCTCAATAGCAATGAACCATAATTATCATGTTAATCATGCCTTACAAAATGTGACATGTCACAATGCATAATAATCAATTCCAATTCCATGAATAGCATATTATTCCATCAAGGAAATTAATACATATTCATATTTCATATCAATATGCATTTGGCCAAAGCATGTCAAACATCAAAGGACATTCCATACCATAGTATAAATCAATCATTTCATAGCAAGACAAAGCAAGCAACACATGCACATTAAGCAAGCAAGAAAACAATCAAATTAGATTCAATGCTACCTCTTACACTTGAACCTATTTAGCCTTCTTAAGGGCTTTATGCTCTCCTTGATTCTTCTCCATAAAACCCATCAATTCAAGTGTAATTACAAGCCATATTAACAATTATTCAAGCTTGAACACAAACACTTAACCTTAAATCTTCTTAATTCCCCCCCCTTTTTTTTTTTTTAACATAATTATTCCTCCTTTGATTCCATCAATCTCTTAGCTCATTCCTACATAATTTTTCATGTAGAATCCAAATATCAAATCAGATTTTGAAAAATCACACTCTTTCCCTTTCAATTTGACTTAGCCGAATAGGGGGTATTATGTTCTAAAATTTTTATTTTTGATTCTAATGATTTTAAACACTTTCTCTTGGTGTTTCCCTACAAAAAAACACCTTGTAAACTCATTGGAATCATCAAATTACAACAAAACAAATTCCTACGCCAAGAAACCATAGTGGCCGAAATATATGTCTTAGGAACCTAACTTGATTTTCTTCCAAAAATCAATCCAAACACCGCTTAAACATGATAATTCCAACTCATTTTTAAGGCTTCTATCCTTGCCTATTGCATAGACACTTCAGCCAAAATGGGGACACCACTACCTTAGATTATGTCATGAAATTTTAACCAAAACAAGCTTGAATCTTAACCAAAATTGATGAATCCTTGACTAAAGTTTGGTATTCCTCCTTCAAAAGCACTCACTAAGAGCCGTTTCAGAGCTCAAGAAAACACTTGGACAGCACCTCCCCTTTTTTGTCAATTTTTCTTGCCTATTTTAGTGTAATTAGGCAGTATTTATAGAGCAAGAAATCCAATCTTTTTCCCCCATTTAGGTGTGATTTTTCTACCATTTAGGAAGCCACTTGGCTGTCATGAAATACTCTATAATTTCAGATCATGCCATGTGTAAAATTCCAAGAATATTCTATTGATTTTTATGTGAAAATTGGGCTTTATTAGACTTAATTAATTGGGCTAGGTTTGCACAAATTTTGGGCCTTTCTTGGCCCAATGCGGGGCCTACTTTTGATCTAGAATGGCCTAAAAATGTGGCCCATAATTTAGATATCAATTCTAAATAATATTGAAACTTATCAGTGACTATTCATTTATAACTCCAAAATTGCATTTTTCTCCATTTAAAATCCTATTTTAATATGAGAATTCAATCTAGAAAATTCTAGAATTTTTTTCCACCTCTAACTATTTATTTTAAAATTTTCCTGAATAGGGCCATTGGTAAGACTTTTGGGAATAAATTCTCTAAAATTAATTCCTGCACTTTCAGGGCCTGAAACCAATTTTATAAATTCCATCCAATATTTAGATAATTATTCATATTTTTCCAGGAATTATTGATGCCTCTAAATATTTAAAATAATTATTTTCTTTCAATTTTTATTGTTTTTCCCGAAAAACCTATGTTTTTAGGAAATTTGATAATAAGCTATTTTCATATTATTTCCACATTTGGTGCCTCAATTGAGATTCCAAAACCTCTAATTTATCTTTTTACCATTTTTTGGGATTTTTTCCAAATTTTTCCATTTTGTCCTTCCTAGACCGATAATTTCAAAAATATCAATCCGGACCCTATTCGAATTTTATGTCATGTCTGGCTTTGTCAGCTAGTCTACCTTCTGTATG
>NW_021632539.1:0-28968 GCF_004799145.2 Neltuma alba
ACCTGCACATATTAAGACAACATTAAAAAGAAATTACGCAGAGTCCATGAATTCACCAACTTCAAATTCCAGGAGCATTTTTATTGACTTACCATCTTGTCTTGTCTTTATATTCCAAAGCAAAAAGTGATTGATTAAACTAATTTGAAACTGCAAAAGTAAGAAAATTACAGAGTAAGATAAGCGATAGAATAAATGAAATGCAATGCAGGGCAAGCAGAATTACCAAGACAACTCACTTGGAAATCAAACAAAATATACCCATAAATAGTCAGCAAATATTATGATAGCTGTTGAATAGACAACAGGTGAATAGACAACAGGAATTGCTACAAATATAGAATCATTAAGGTTTATCAACTTTCATTCGAGGAAGACAAATTGTCTTTACACTTCAAAGATGCAGATGTTTCAAGTTCTCTACAGTTTGCAAGAATAGGCTACAAATATAAACAGTGATTGTTAAAAAAAAAAAAAAAGGCATTATCTCAAATAACCCAGAGGCAGGTTAAATCACTGTGCATATTTCTTAAATAGGCATCAGAAGGATGAATTTTTTTTCCCCTTTAACAACTGATTTACCAATGAGATGAGCTAGATCCAAAGTCAACTCGATCACCCATTTAAACCTCAAAAAACCTCAAGACTGTCGAGTGCTAAAAGAATAAGTTAAGCATTACAAACATCGAGAAGAAAAGTCCTAACGATGATCAAGATGACCAGCGAAACATGTCCTATAGAGGACAAGCAAATGAAGAAAGCTATATCTTTTAGCTGCAAAACTTATATGTGCTAAGAGATGATCAAACCACCCCACCCATAAAAAAAAAAAAAAAAAGGCGCAGCTTTTCAAAGACTACAGCAAAAGCATATATCTAAAGCCAATCTAACTCGAAACTACAACAAAACACAGAGAGAGGGGGAGCACTGATCAACTTATTAGAAACGATAAAAAACAGAGGATAGCGACCAAGTCGATAGTTTGTAAGTTTAACGAAATCGAACCTTAGAGAGATGGCACTGAGTGGCGGTGAGGAAGCCTTATTATGGTGATTCTTCCTCGGAGCCTTTCAGGAGAACGTCTCGCCGGAGACAATCAGATAGATATCTTCCTGAACGTCTCGCCGGAGAGAATGAGATAAGATAGTCTCCGTTTCCTTCCACTACATGGGAAAGTTATCTATTCCTAAGCACATGAATGAATCTTGGACATTTCTGGACTTGTGCTGCGTGTCATCGTTTCACAGGGCCATGCTAACAATCTCTTAGCAATTTGCAGTGGAACTTTTCCTTTGTGTCAACGGAGAAGATGCTGACAAGTGCTGCTTCTTAGCTGTTCTGTTGTTGTTTTTTTTTTTTTTAAATTTAAATGAAGCTACCTAACTGTTTGTTTCTTAATTGGTTTTACTTTCCGGGGACTTGAGAAAAAACAAAGAAGAAAAATTAAATTGAAAATTTCTCTCTATAAATTAATATCATCTCATGGTCTTAAGGAAAATTAAAACTGGGGTATCACATAAAAATCTAATTTTTTAAATAATAACTGAAATCTATTCGTTTGTTAAGAAAACAATTACAAAAGCCAACTTAAATAGACCTGGTAATGAAGACAATAGCCCTTTAGACCAACCAATATGAATAAATATCGTGTACATGATCCCAATCGTATCAAGCTGGAGGAAGGCAAAAAATCACAAACACCTTTGGGCATCATGGTCATTAAACTCTGCAAATTATTTATACATCTCGGGAGACTTTTTATAATTCTTGTAACAAAGAATTATTTTTTTTTTTAATGCATAGAGTGCTTTAGATTAAGAGAGGAAAGCATCTGCAGGAAAATGAACACTTAAAGGATATTTGTAAAAAGACGAGATAATTTTAAAGACATGAATTAGTTTCCTTTAATTTATGTAAATCAAATAATTTCGTCTTATAAAAAAAAACAGTAGAGGTATTATATATATATATATATATATATATATATATAGATAATAGATAGATTGATGTGTTTTTTCCATGGAAAGTTTTGTTTTTGGCCTGATTTTCCATGGAAACCGAAAGCATGGATATTTGCGAATTTTATTTGTTGCAGTTACGGTCGTGTTTCCTCATTTTTGCTGAGAAGAATGAGTTGGTAAAAATAATGAAGAGTATTATAATTATGAATGACGGTTCACGAGTGGACCAAAACAAATTTTATTAATAAAATGATGATTGGATATATTTATAAGAGCGTGTTTATTTGACCGCAGCCAGGGGAAAAATATGCATTATTCACACTGGCCGGCAATGTTTGGTTGGGGCTTCTTGGGAGGGCGGGCAGATTTTTTTGTCCTTTTCCTTTCCCCTCCAAAAGTCTAAAGTGAGTTTTTTGAAGGGAAGAGAAATTTTAAGTCTCATGTTGACTATATTGCCCATGCCAAATTTTCAATATTTTCTTACCAAACCGTTGCTCGCAAGTCACGCGTCCTGATGCATCGTACGTATCCAATCTTTCAGCTTCACGCGCCTTTTCGTTTTCTACGCCGTCAGGTTCTCATATAATTATAGTAGATTATTAATTTTACACAGATCTAATATTTTTTATAGCCGAATAATCCAAATTTGTATATGTATATGTTCCCTCTCCATATATATGTGTCTCACTTTTATTATTTTATTTTATATAAAAAGTTATATTTTTAAAAATACAAAGCAAAAGAAGAATATTTTGGGGTGGGGAGAAATTAGAATTTCTTAGAATAAGAAAGGCCATGAATCCGATCCATATATATATGCCTTACTTTTTATCATTTTATTTTACAAAAGAAACGTTATCTTTTTAAAAATACATAGAAAAGTATGAATTTTTTTAAAAAATATATCATAATTGTTTCAATAAGAAGTGCTGAAAGAATACAAATAAAATAATATATCCTAATTAAATTAAATATGTAGTATGTCTTATAAAGATCTTTTACTTATTTTAAATCTAATCATACGTAGTTATTCTAGTTTATCATTAAACCTTGGGACCCTTGACCATGTTGGCATTTCCTTTTTTATTTGGGGCCAAACTGTTGGCATTTCTTTTAACACATTACATAAATTGGTAAATACTTATAACATATCATAAACTTGTAAATATGTTGTATCTATTTTTTAATTTAATTCTATATTTTTATCGTATTTTATAGGGATAACAGATTTTAAAATTAATAAAGTCATAATTTCTTTTGATATAACTCATAGTATCCTCAAACCGCTTTAGGCTTGAAATTAATCTATCAGGTCGGGAGCATTAATATAGAAGTCTTCTCAACAAATGTGCTTCCTGGTATTTAAATTTGTGTTCTCCTTTAATGAATTGGGGCTTCTTACCATCTCAACTAACAATTTATTAGTAATAAAGTCATGATTTAATATAAAATATTTTATTACATATATGAGTTAGGTAACAAACTTTTAATATTCAAGTATTAGAAAATAACAGTTCGGATGTAAATATCATACAATGATGTGGTAAACCTATAATACCCGACTTTTTTTGACTTAGTAAAAGCATAAAAAAATTCACTAAAATTATTTAATATCTAAGTAAATTGGGAAAAAATTGTGGAATATTAATTTTAGGGACTTGGAAATTTTATGGAGAAGTTTATTCCCAAAAAAATAGCTTAAATAATTTTAAAATTAATTTTTGGGGCAAAAATGGCTTACTTTCCTAGAAAATTTGAGAAAAATAGCTAGGAGTCAACTTTTGACCTGAAAATTTTAGAGAAATTATTTTATTGATCAAAGAAACTAACAGATAATATAAATCCATATAGAATATCACGGATAAATTTCTGGGTTTATCTTATATTTCAGAAAAATAGAAAAAGGGATGAAATTGGAATAAGGGAAGGAAATTAAGGGCATGGGCATAGTGGTCATTTAGCTTCACCAGTTCCCTCTCACATGCCACTCCCTTTTAATCTTCGGAAAACGCTTCCTACCACCTCATTTGCAAGCAGAACGCGAAGAAGAGAGAGTGAGCGAGAGAAAACAGAGCGCCGGCGGAGTGAGAGAGCTCACCGCAAGTGGTGATCGGAGGGCTATACTTGCATGCATCTGTGATTTCTAGCTAAGGTGAGCCTCATGAGTCCCTTTCAGTCTTCGTTTTCTGGATTGATGCTTGGTTTCGGCGTGTTTGAGGGGAGAGAGAGATGGGTAGTGAGAGAAAGTGAAGGAAAGAAGAGGAGGACCGGTGGATTCGTGTCGTACGGAAAGAATGAGGTATATGATGTTGGGTTTGAGCTTGCATATCAATTTTTAGCTCTGTTTAGAGGGTGGCCGAACAGGGGATCAAGGTCTGCAAGTTTGAGTTACGTTGTTGCATGTCTTCCCTCTTGCCTCTTCCGTGAGAATCTGAAACATAGCATGTGTTTCTGGTTCATGGGTGTCGGATTCATGGAGCCAAATGGGGAAAAAACTGAAACTGATATACATATAAATATATATATGTATATGTATAATGTAGTCCATGTTAATTTTCGGTTCAATGTTGTTTTTCATCATCTGTTTTGGCTGCTAAAAACAGAATTCATAGTTGCTGGTTTAAGATGAGAATGGGTTGTGTTAATGGAGTGTGTTGAATGGATTGCATGTGGGATTTTCACTCTGTTTTGATTTGACTGAAGCAGAGATTATGTAGCTCATGAAGATAGAATCAGATATGTGCTTGTAAGGAGAAAGATTTCGGTTTGGTTTTGCTGGGTATTAGTCGAGAGCATAAACCAGCTTAGTAACATAGTTTATGTGGGTAATTTCGGTTGGATATAGTTTCTATTCCTAATTAGTAAATTGGAGATACGCTTGTAATTATAAAAGGTTTGTTTGTTTCCTCAATGGGAGAGTGTGATATTTAAATGTCTAAGTGCTTAAAATATATATATATATATATATATGTACTCAAATGGTTTCGGGTTATGAGAGTAGAAAGGATTTAGTTTGATGAAATTAATTAATTTTAATGCTTATAAATTTGAGAATTGGGAATGCTATTAAATCTGGAATTTTAGCTAAAAGCGAAGAAGAAGAGAAATTGTAACGGGATCTTTGAGTTTGAATGCGGATACATATATGTATACTTGGGTGTTGACCGAAAGTCAGAGGAAGTTAGGCTTATTCTGTATTAATGAATTTACTATTTTATGTTGTGCATTTTTGGTAAATGGAAGGAGTAAAACATTAGATATATATGTATATGTGCTGTAAATAAAGGGCAGTGGCTGTTTGATATTTGTGAATGCTACGAAAGAACTTAAAATGATCGAGTTAAGGATTAAGGATGCATAAGACATGCTTAGAAGCAATAGAATGATGTTTGAGCTTTGATATTGATGCTGGAAAATTTTATAAAAGTGAATATTTTAGAAAACCGAAGGGTGTTTGATTGAAACCAGTGATGCTCTTTGATTAATTGACGGTTAGCTATTTAAATTAGGTATTAAGTGTCAAATGGTAGATTAAGGCCGGTTACAATCTTCAAAGGATCCATCTTGTGCAAACTGGAAAAGGATAATGGTTTAAAGAGTGTTTGAATGTGGAAAATAATTTCAGATTGAGAGTAGGAATTAAGCATTATGGGGTATTAGGTAATAGTTAGGAAAATGAATTGGAGATGGAATTTGACTTGGTTTTGCTAATTCATGATTATGAACTATGAGTCATTGTTTAAAGGTATAGGAGATCACTAAGGGTTCAATTGTGAATGTTGAAGTAAGTATCCTAAATTAAATAAATTTGGTTAGAAGAAGGAAAAGAATTTGTAATCTGTTAAGTTTGAGATTTTGGAGGTAATTTAAGAGAAATCAAAACGGGATGAGCATGTTTGGATGATGATTGAGTAATTAAGAATGAACATAAAAATTTATAGGAATTGAGACAAGATGTTTGAAGTTTGGGGTTTTAATTTGATTGAAATTGAAATTAGAATCAAATTGATTGCGTAAGAATTCAAGAGGAAGAAACAAAGTTGTCGATACACACACACACACCTATGCATATCTTTCGGTCAAGCTTATTAAGAAAGAGATTGGGCTTGCTTGATTTGAATTCAAATAATTGAAGTTAAAGGTTAATGATAGAAGGTAGTCAAGTGTTTGGTTGAAATTCTGAATGGCTTAATGTGGATTCAAATGATTGAGTTATTTGACTAAATTTCAAACAAGGGAGTTTGAATGTGTGTTCATAAATGGCTGTACGTAAGTCACAGTCATTCAGACTTAAGTTTACTTGATTGAAACTTGAAAGCAACCGCATATGAGTGTGATTGAATTGTGATTAGTTAGAATGGGAAGATGGTGTGTAGACGCTATATTCAATATGTGTGTGTGTATGTTTTCCATGGCAACCAACCACTTGATAAAATGGGGAAGGGGACATGACATTGTCCCTAAGTATAGAAACTAAATTAATAATTTTGTCAGAGATGACCAATCATCAAGTGAGGGTAGAGATTAGAGAGATTTGGGAAATTAAGGAAGTTATTCAATTCTATAAACTGAAATTGGATCAAGTAGAAATCTACCCTTGCCTATGTAATAGGTTTTGACATGTGTCTAGGCTCACCAAGAAAGAAGAAAGAAAGGATAACGGTAAGGTTTGAACAAAAGAGGCCTGGGTAGTAGTTCTTTCCTATCTTACACTTGTGTATGATTGCTGCATGTCTGTTTTGTGTCATATCACTTTTTTAAAGCATGAGAACATGTAATCCTTAATTTCTTGCATAGATTATTTAGCCGTGATCACGTGCAGTTGATAGACATAGGCAGCATCTGCCAATTATTTACGTATTATTTATTCAACTTGTCTATCTATCATTACGAATAAATGCTTGATTGCATTAGCTTACAAGGTTATATTCAAATTTGGCATTAGCTTGTTTTGTATGCTTTATGAAATCTGCATTTGTGTTAGTTGGAAATTACTACTACGGGAATTCTCCAAATTCTCATCCTCCCTTCCTATAATATACAGCTAGGACAAGCAGTTCCAAGGGAAAAGAAGTAGATTTGTAAGCAAGTGGGCTAGTTGAAGAGCAGGGATGCATGCTTTATTTTGTATATGATTAATAAAATAAAATGATATTAACATTTCAGTTTATACCTATATATCTATGATATATGGCAAGTAATTATTACTTGCTTGTCATAAATGTTAGTTTGTATCCTTCGTAAGGAGGCAAGTATTGTCGTGCACAGGTACTTGTTGTTGATCAAGATGGCTGTAGTATTTTAGTATTATATTACAGGATTTCTCTGTATAAGATCATCCCAGGTGAGAGTAAGCATGTTTAAAGACAAGGTCTGGTAGATCACTCGTCAGTTACTCTAAAGGTTTCAAATATTTGATTGACGGATTCTAATGTTGAAGGAAAAAAAATTGGCCCTCCTTTTCCCAGGTCGAAAACTTGGTGTTAGTGAGTCACAACATTGTAGTGACCCTATTAGTATATAGAAAATTAGGTGTTGCAAAACCAAGGTTGGAATTCTTGTTGAGAAAGGTGTCTAACATTATCTCAAATAGAATTGTCTCTAATAAAATTATACCTATGCTTAACAAAAAAAAAAATCATGAAACGAATAAGAAGGGTATATGCTTGTCAACTTATAATTGACCCTCCTCACCTCCCATCCCTTCCCCTCCAACCAAACAAACCCATAGCCTCTCCTCTCCTCAACCTCCCCTCAATGGAGCTAAACAAATATCTTTTTTTCTTGTTCTTTTTTGAGAAAATTCATATGTTAGTCTTTCTTAGTAGTCTTTTAATTTTTAAAACTCACTTTTAAACCTCTCAATTAAAAGTCCATACAACTCAATTTCTAAACTTTTGACATGTGTGTAACTTAGTCATTCATCTTTTAATTTTTTATATTATTATCCTTACTATTTATAACTCATCTTATGTGGTAAAGTTTTGTTTCCAACTCAGCTCCACATGGCTTCTCTTTCCAGAGAACTCCATGCCACTTCAGGGCTTCGCCATCTTTTCTGATGCTCCCCAACTCGGCGTCATTCCGTTCAGCCCAGCCACCCCTTCAACTTTGCAGCGCGATGACACCGTCTCCCATGCTTGTCAGCAATAGTCCCTCCTTGCTTTATGAAGCAGGAAACTAAAGACCATCAGAAAATGCTAAAAGCAAACGCAATTACTTTTACTTATGCTAGCTTATTAAAAAAATTGCCCGGAAATAACCCAAAGCATTTGAATGACGAACAGATGCTTGAAATATTACAACACTCGAGTAAAACTTGATGTGAGGGAAAACGTATGATTTAGGATTCGGAGTGAATGACTCTTGCTGATAAGCATGGGAGACGGTGTCATCGTGCTGCAAAGTTGAAGGGAAAGCTGAACGGGATGACGCCGAAGTTGAAGGGAAACCTAAATGGAATGACGCCGAATTGGGGAGCATCGGAATATGTGGTGAAGGGGCATGGAGTTTTTAGGAACGAGGAGCATGTGGAGCTGATTTGAAAACAAAACTTTACCACATAAGATGAGTTATAGATAGTAAGGATAATAATATAAAAAATTAAAAGATGAGTTACTGAGTTACACACATGTCAAAAGTTCAGAAATTGAGTCATAGAGATTTATAATTAAGGGATTAGGTTATAAGTGAGTTTAAAAAGTAAAAGATTATTAAGAAAGACTAACATATTATTTTTTTCTTTTTTTTATTTAATACAAATGCGCAGATGAATATATTAACATTGGATTCAAACTCAAAACCTTATCTATCTAAGCATGGCTTGTTGGGGCAATTAGCCATTGACAAAGGCATGCTATTTAAATTTCTTGATGAGAATACAGTATTAACTAGCTTTTTTTCACTTTTAATGCAATTATATAGTATAATTTTTTGTCTTTGCCCTAAATGAAATCTTCCAATAAAGTGATATACTAGCAATTTTGTTAAAAATTGATTAATAATAAGTTTCTCAAAATACTACCTTTGGTTCTTGATATAAAAGTTAGTTTAACTTTTAATTTAGTCCTAAATATAATATTTCAATCCATTTTATTTTTCATATTTTACTATTTTTTTCTAAAGTAATTTTTATAGTAGTTGCACATGTTAAAAATTTTAATCAAATGGTAATTTTAATTAATACACATAATTATTAAGAGTATTTTAGTAAAAACAACACCTATTTATTATAAATAACTAATTTAACAAACTTTCTCAATGTATTCAAATTAGTTAATCTAGTCAATTAACTTTTATATTAAAAATCGGATATAGTATAACAATAAAAATAATAAAGTTAATACTAAAAAACAAACTTTTACAGAAATAACGAGAGGTCTTTTAAAAATATTACTTGATTAGAGTCATAAGCCCATTATTGTAAGACTTTGAAATCAAAGTTCTCTTGATGACAAGGGGGAAAAAACAAAACAGAAATCAAAGTTCCACTTTCGTAAAAGCAGCCGAAGTTGAAATTTATCAAATACTCTTGTCTAGTGTATAAATGTATACATTTGAAATCTTGCGAGTTTATACAAATATAAGTATGTCATCAGAAGATTATGATTTCGTATATAAATGTTTTCAAACGCATTTTTTCTTTTAAAAATGATTTATTTGTTTTCATTCTTTGTCCCTTTAAAAATTACAATAATCTCACATTACGGGGAATGGGAGATCATTCACCAATGTTAATTCCTAAAAACTTCCATAAATCATTGTTATGCATGACCTCTTTTTTTTTTTGGGAAAAGAAAAAGAAAAATGTCAAACGGTCTCATTTCAAAAATTGAATTCTTTTTTTTTAATCGAAAAATTAAACGATTGCTTTACATCATCAAGAACTCGTTGAAAAAGGATATATGGCATCTAATTATACCAATAGATCATGATTATCTTAATCACTCAAATACGTTAAGATAAATCCCAAAAGAAATAGCTTTGTAGAAGAGATCATTTGAAACCAAACCAACAAGACAAAAGTTCATATCAAGCGAATGTGCTCAAATTGCATATATAACAGTATCTCTCTAACACAAATTAAATCTTCTCTGTCCTCTGTATTGAACACTGTCTAAATATATAGGCATGTAATGATATTCAACTAAAACTACGTACCTACTAGCATCTTATTAAAAAGGTTAAAGTAGTTGCAAATGGAAGTCGACGATGGAGAGAATATATAGCGCATGCATCCTCAAAATCACCCAAGGAGCAAAGCCCTAGGGTGATTATTTACATAATAGAAAGACTAATTAAGAGCAAAACTGCATGACTGATCGAAGCTCATCCCATGGGTTGTCAAAAGCAAACTGGTCATTGGAAGCCTTCTGGTTTCCCCAGAAGCTCAAAGATGATGATGATGGTGATGACGACGCAGTTACTTGATGATGAGGCTGCTGAGCCGCCGTTAATGAAGTGCTGAAATGGTTGACGTGATGATTCCTTTGATCATTATAATGATTGCTTGTACTGTAGTTATTATGAACAACAGGCTTCTGCTCTGGGCTGCATCCTCCAAAGTTGATATATGATTCTCGATCACAAGTAATAGTACTATTACAAGACTCCACAGTACTGTTATTAATGCTCATTGATCTGCTCATCTTGTCAGTGGAACGACGCTTTGCTGTGGCCAAGTGTCTCCAATCTGGTGTGCACTTTTTTTGCGTCACGGTTCTTTTGAAAATTTTACACAGGGTCCAAATTTCCTGGAGCACAAACAGAAAATCAAAGAGAGAATCGCATGAGCATCATCACCTGTTTTAGTTGACAAAGGCATATATATTGTGGATCTTTGAGTCTTACGGCTTCTTGGGGATTATTATTGGCAGGGTCATTATTGTTGGAGGGAAGGCGAAACTCGTGCATCATCCAGTCAGTTTTGGTGCCTTTGCCAGCACTGCCACGATAGTAAACGAGGGTTTTCTTGAGGCCAATGCCTTCTCCTGCAACAGAAAAGACAGGCTTGTCTATCCCTGTTGCTTTCCAGAACCCTGATCCTGTCACTCTATTCGGCCTCACACTGTTCTTGTACTTCCTTCCCCTTCTGCAGTAGAAGTACCATTCCTTCTCTCCTCCCGCATAACTGGCTTCTGCATTTATAAACTAACTAATTAATGAAGCTCGCTATAAAGAAACAAGTAAAGTTGAAACACGTTCAAGTGAATTTGATGTCAATATTGTTTCCTCCTTACCATTAACCGACCCCACCTTGCAATTAAGAACATGTTTTGATTACAAGAACAGGAATACAAACACAGGAAAACATGTTCGCCTCAAGATGGGAAATCAGTAATCATTTAGGCGTGCAAATGTACATAACTGCGTGTATATAACCCCAAAGGGTGGTCCTGGAGTACTCATAAATAAAGTAAAATGAAGGAAAGAAATCAAATAGCTGCCAGCAGCAGCAACTCAGAATGTTAGCTAGCTAGTTTATGATTTAGTTTCTTTTCCCGAAACTCTCGCCTCTTGTAAGCATCTACATATATCAGTTGCGTTACAGAGAACCCACTCTACTTTTTCTTGGTTGCACACTTCTTTATGTTTTCCTGTTTCTTAAATACCTAAAAATAATAGAAAGGGAGTGCGTGTAAGATGTGAAATCAAGAGGAAGATATGTAGAAACATACTCGGAAGATCCCAGGGGTCGTATTTGTAAATATCAATCTGCTTGATGAGTTCGATACAGATGGGTTTCTTGTCAAGCTTCCTTCTGAGGTAGAATCCCACGAGTTCCTCATCTGTAGGATGGAATCGAAACCCTGGAAGTTCAAACTCCTCTGTGCTTCCCAAATCTTCCATATGATCCATGTTTTCTGATGATCTGTGTGTTTGCTGTATACTCTTCTTTCGCGCTGAAGCAAAAAGGCCTGGCGGTAATTTCAACAAACGGGAGAATCTTCTCTTATAGTGTGGGGATTATTCAAGCCGAAAAGGATTGGTTTGGACTTGTTCTATTGTTTAATTTAAAGTACGCCATCTAAGACTCCGCATTCACTCACGAAGTTGGAATTTTTCTTTTTTCTTTTCGTCTTGGCTTTTCTGTACAAATACTTTTCTTCTCTTGTTTGGAAGCTGACAGGGACAACTATGGTCAAACCAATTAGGGCTGACTTTGACCGTAATAAAGCAGTAAAACAGGGGCATAAACGTACCTCACAGTCACAGCCAGCCAATAAGCCTTTTTTTTTTTGGGGGGGGGGGGTGTTATTTTCTCAGCAGCTACCGTTCAACCCATCCGATGAAAAGATTTTCAGGAGAGGAAACCAACAATAGCGCATATTAATTTAACTCAGTCCCTTGCTTAGTTAGTAATTAAACTAAACACGCCTGCTTGATACTAAATGAGATTTATGTACGTGTGTGTGACATCCAAGCTTAGCAAATGAGTTTATTTATTTATGTTCAACTGGCCAATCAGCTTAACATAAGAGTTTGACGTTTATAACTAATTAATTTATTAAATTCAGCCTTTCTAGAAATGTTACTGGGCAAGAAAAGGAAGGAAAAACAATCGATTTTGTCCCATACAATGCATGTAGATATAGATATAGATATATATTGAATTTTATAGTAATCAAAAGCTTATCAACAAAAACCACGTACGTGCCAAGTATTTAAGTAAGTAAGAGCTCCTTTTTCTCAACATATTCTGTCCTTAATATGAGAACTAATTATTAATAATTCAATTTGATCCTAAATATAAAATCTGAATTTATTTTTTTTAAACTGAAGATTTTAATCTATTTTATTTCTAATATTCATCTATTTCTCTTTAAATGATTCCTATAGTAATTGCATATATTAGGGAGTTTTCACAAGAAGGGTAGCTCCTATGCACATGATTAACAATAATATCTTAAAAAAGACACAACACTCATTTATTATAACTAGCTAAATCAATTGATTCCCTTAATTTTTATAAATTACTTGTGTAGTTCTCATGTTAAGGATTGGAGGTTGTATTATTGTAATTAAATTTCACTGAGCATATACGTTTATTTCAATTGATCTTATAGCACGACATCATCATGGAGAAAACATAGCACAACCACAGCCAGCCGGGGGTTCGGTTTGAGAAAAGCATGAATAGGGGGAAGCAATGGTCAAAATTACTATTTTTATATTGACTATGAAACGGCAAAACGACACGCCACTCATGCACTGTTTTCTCTTTTGACCACATTTGGTCGTAGCCATGTCCTCACCATTCTAATAATGTCTTCCAAGGATGCTTAATCAACAAAGACGAACCAATAAGGTCCCCCTCATTTATTTATATATATAGTGAAGTATTCTAAAATTAACACATCTTGGCCCTGTTTGAATTAGAATTTAAAATTGTTTATAAGCATGTTTTACGTAAGTTGAGATAAAATCTTTCTAACATACTTACTTCATATTCTGCAAATTATTATTAAAAAGCTACTTATAAGCCATTTCAAATGAGCCCTTGACACATTATTTCCAACAACAACACGTAATTTGATTTTTTGAAACAAACAACCGCTATACCCAAATATTACTACTAATTGAAATTAAATTTTTGAGTTTGATTTCTAACTCTTGTATGTGAAATAAACTTGGTTGAGAAGGCTCTGTTTTTTTTTTTTTTTTGCTTCTTTCAAGAGAAACTGATCTTTGTGAGTATCAATAAAGAATATTCTTGGTCCGAAACAAATAATGATATGATTTTCTCTATATTCATTACATATACCAGAAATATAAAATTTCATCCCTGTTATTTTTCTTAATAGTTTTCTGCATGTGTCTCAACTCTCAACTTACAAGGTTTTGCTTTTACAAAATTTTTTCTTCCAGTTTTTTTCTTTTTCTTGCCGCATTTGATTCTGAATCTAACATGATTTTGCCGATTATTAATGATATAGAAAAGTTGTCGCATATCTAAAAGATACTGCATATGACAAATCATTATTCTTAATGCGTCACCGACTCACCGTAGATATTGAATGATTTTTTTTCCCTTTTCATTTTCAATTATATTCACTTATTACAGTTACTGATTTAGCAATTATGTGATGATTTAAGATCTTACGATAAATAGGAGCTAGATTATTGGGTTTTAAATTATATATATATATATCACATTGACCGATGGTTAGTTATATATAGATATATCACATATTATTTCATCATAGAAAAAAGCAGCATATATATAATTACAATTATTTATTGAAGTAGCATGAAAAGAACCTTCCCCAAATATTGCCCAACTTCAAGACATGAGAGACCATGGGGAAGACTCCTCCAGTCGAGTCAGAGACCTGGGTGGGACACTAATATGAGAAATCTTATTTTCATGTATAGACGATTCAAAATCTGAAATGAAGTGAAGGTGGGTAGATTTAAATGAAAGATGGAAGGGGGGATTGTATGGTAACGCATGTGAAAGAAATAGATACAAGTTGGTGTTTTTAAAAGACATATACTCAGGAATAATCTACCAAATTAGTGCTTGGTCACTTGAGCTTCTTTAGACTAGGTTATTTTTTAAATTAAAAAGGTAGATACTGATAATTTGAAATTACAACTGGATCAAATTCAAAACCTGTTACTTGTAGAAAACATTCATATCATTAGGTTATAAGACTATTGATTTGGATAAAGTTTTTCCTAAGATCAAATAAAGTTATTTTGCTATCCAAAGTAAATAATCGAAGGTCTAACAATCGCTGTTGCCAAGCTCATGAATTGACTTTTCGAGCTTAATGTCTTTACATTTCTAACTTAAAAAATCATATTAACTCATTTTTAAATTTGTGCTAACTGTAAACTCAGTTAAACTTACGAACTAACTCTTTTAATTTACTTTTTTTGACGTAGTTATTTATAAAATATATGGGAAAACTTTTGGTTCAAAGGAAAAAAAATAAAAAAATAGAAGGTAATTTTAATACATTAATTTCCCTCATTTTCATGTAAGCCGGAGACAGCAGTAGATAATTTTAAACTAGTCGGAGTCAATGAATGATCGTCAATCCCTACTACAAGAGCATGTGGTTAGTGGGTCTTTTTTTTTTTTTGGCCATAACCATGTGCCCGGCGGTTAATCATACATATCAATAATTATACATCTTTCTTATTTTATGATAAAGTTACATGCACTGTGTTATAAGTTATATGTAGAAAAAAGTTTTGATTCTAAATATAAGTCATTTATAGGGTATTTACTATTTAATGATCATTTTTCACTTTTACTTATATTTAGTTTTCATCAAAGAGGAAGAAAAAAAAGTTATGATAATTTATGAATGAGGGAGAAAAAAAATTTAATAAGAATAAATTTAGAAAATTTTATCACTTTAATGTATTTTTAAACGTGTAAGAATGAGTTTCAGGTGACTCATAATAAGAATAAGAGTGTAATAAAATTTAAGAGAGGAGAAGAAATCAAGATGGTTGGTCAAAATCAAAATGTATTAATAGCAATGAAAGGATGGTTGGTCAAACAACTGACTTCAAGTTCTCTCCCACGCAAAAAATCGCCACAAAGAACAAGAACAAGTCAAGTCCTCAGTCTCCTACTGGAATAGAACCTTCTTCTTCTTCTTCCTCACAATTTATATATTAATAATAATTAATTAATTGGATTATTCGGTTGTAGTATATTCTTAGGCCCCGGGCCCCCGGCGGCTGGGCTGCTTTTCCGGTTACACACACATTTACTTGTGGAGAGACAGATCAGACAAGTATGCCAATTTGGAGACTTGACTTTGTGCAAGTTGCTTCCATTTGTGAGATTTGAACCTTCAGCTTATATAAACATCTATATATACCATTATTTTATGTTAGCATGATTGAAAATGAGACGGACCAAATTAACATTTAACCCCGGAGTGTGTGTAAAGGGTTCAAAATACGCACATGAATTGTCCAACCATGGGTAGCTAAAATATTAATTTTAGTATCTTACTATCTCCAGTCCTTAATATAAGACCTTATTTGACTTTTATTTTGGTTCTAAATATGAGACCTCAATCTACTTTGTCTCTCATATTTATGTTTTTTTTTTTCAAAATAATCCTTCTAATAATGGTAGTTATAGCCAATACACTTAATTAGCAAGAATATTTTAGAAAAGACAATACATATTTATTACAAATAACTAACTTAACTTCTTTCCTTAATCTCTTCAAATTATTCAACTAGTTTTTATAATTAGGACCGGAGGCAGTATTTGTTATGTTGCTGTTTCTCCTACACATTTAAGTGATTCAGCCTTTTCCATATAAATTTTGTGCTCTATTTGGTACTATAATGCTTGCAAATTCAGTCACCCAACTTAAGCAGAAAGGGGAGAAAACTAACAAGAAAATCTTTTCTTTTTTGAGTGATTGAGATCTATTGTTGAGTTTATATACCATTTCATTATGAATAAATGATCTTAAGTTTTCCTTTTGCCCCGAAAAACATGAGGATTAGTAGGGCAAATAAGCCTCCCAATTCTTCAGCATGTTCTCCTTATAAGACACCTTATATATTATCTCAGGTTCTAAATATAAGAGCTAGTTGACTAATTTGAGGAGATTAAAGAAATAAGTTTAGTTAGTTATTTTTAATAAACAGATGTTGTCTCTCCTAAAATATCCTTGTTAATTATATGTATTGGTTAGAACTATTATTATTAGAATGATTACTTTGGAAAAAAAATGTACAAATATAAAAGCCAAAGTGAATTGAAGTTTTACATTTAGAACCAAAATAAAAGTCAAATAAGATCTTATATTAAAGATTAAATGTAGTATATACGAACATTAATTAGTAAGTGTATTTTTGAGGGGTTGAAAAAAAAGAAAAAGAAAAGGGAAAGTAACCCTTAAACCCGATCCAAAGGCGGAGACATGATGTGAGTAAGGATTGCAACTAAAGTTGGTTATGAATTAACGAATTAATAAATTGGGCTTTTCCCTCTTGGGCCTGTCCCTTTTACTCTGACCAGCGATTGTTATTCCATCCATATTCAATCTTGGGCCGCACGAGTAGTCCCAAACGTTTAGCCCGGTTTATTAGCAACCTTGAATCCCACTGCTTGGATGTGGTTATCCACTTAAAAAAGTTCTTTCTACGAATTTATAAAATAATAAAAAAATTGAAATACCATTCCAGGCTGGGGAACAAAACGACATCCAATTTTAATGAATTGTTAGCCATATGTGCTGATTCGAAATGCCATTAACTAAAAAGTTAATAATGGCCCTCCTAGGAAGCTTCCTCCCTCTAGAATTGCACATGCTTTTTAAGCTTGTGGCAAGACATATAGAGAGGGGCTACAATAAAAGGCTATATGAGGGGCACTGCCTCCCCAAGATTTGAGTCAGAAGCGTCTCCAGAGCTCAACCTCTCCCAAAAAAAGGGAAAAAAAAAAAGGTGGGTTAATGCTTGAGGGGAATAGGAACCTTGGATGTTCAAGTTTAATTTGTTTTCAGATTTCTGAGAAAGTTTCTTTCCGTCGTAGAATTTCTGACAATTGATTAGGTTGTTTGGTAAACAACTTCTGCGCTGTGCTATATGTTGCAGGAAATTAAAACAGTTGAGAAACACAGTTTGTGACGGCGAGAATTGGACAAAATGTTAGCAGCAAACTTGAGAACCAAGGTCTGCCTAACTAAGTTGATTTGATTACAGTCTAAAGATTAAGAAACTGTCTTAAATATATATATATATATATATGTTTATTTGTGTCTAAAGTTTAAAAGAGAAGCCAATCATCATAGAGGCTTTCTCAACCAAAACTATTAATTACTGCCGCCTTCTTCTAGGAAAAAATGATAGAAAAATCTTCAACAAACTCACAATTAACACAGCCTAAACTAGAAATTAACCTTAAAAGGGTATCGAAGTACGAAATTCACAAATTAATTATTATGAATGTTTTCCAACTTACCACTTAAATAAGAGGTAAGCACACAACAATTAAAGTTATTATTTTCACATCTACTCTATGCATGATTTGGACAAAACGATGATACTCCTCCGGTCTTTAATATAAGACCCATTTAACTAATTTAACTAGATTAAGGAAGTTAGGTAAGTTAGTTAATTATAAGAAAAATGACACATTTTTCCTAAAACAACATAATCATCTTTCTTAATACCTGCTCTCCTTCTTCTACTTGATTATGGTTGAGGGAGTATCTATAGGGGTAATTTAAAGAAAATTGATAAATATGAAAAATATATCTTATATTTAGGATCAAAACCAACTCAAGAATTAGGTCCTATATTAAGGACCAGAGAAGTACATAACTTACCTACAACATGCAGATGATATTTATAACCTATTGTTTAGTACCTAGTTACAACAAAAAATTAAACATGAATATAATCAAGAATAACATAAACTGCCCATAGCCGTTCTTTTCCTAGCTAGGCTTGGCTGGATATATGTCGAAGCTATTAATCGTAATTGAATAAGAGTATTAATTGAATAATAAAAAGGTTTCGTTCCAATAATTAGGGTGAGAGAGAGCTAGAGAGGACAAAGGTAAGCACATCCAAATATCAAATCCATCTCATACTATTTGATCCATCAGAGAAGATAAAAAACGAGTGGTAGCAGTACTGAACTCCTGATAATTGAGATTAATTAACGTCATGTGACCTTGAATAATTTAATTAACTTAACTAATCTCCTAATCAAAATACCTTTTCATTATTTGTTCAATACCTCCCACGGGGCGGCTTGGCACAATCCAGATGCTCCGTAAAATCATTGGCTTTGAATAGGAAACTACGGCGGACTGGCTGAAATGGAAAATATATATTAAAATAAGATGAGAAATATAATTAAATTGATGCATTTGTATAGATGAAATTTTTAAATTTACAGAACATAATATGACTTGCTAAAAAAAAAAGGAAGTTGGTTATATTTTTATTTTATTTTATCAGATTGGAAAAATATTCACAATTTTTTTGAACATTCTGACTTAAAATCTCCGCCTCGATCTCTGCATCTGAATTTTCAGTGTAGGATCTCTCAAGAAATCACTACAAATTAAATCAGAAAACCTAAAATAATGACATAGGTTTCTATAATTTGAGCCAATAATTTAGCTTCAATATCAAGTTAAGCAACATAAACGGAAAGCAAATATATATATATATTTAAAATAGTATCCAGACAATATTAACCCATCTTAATCCCTTAATTGAAGAGATAGAAGATACAATATTATATAAGATTTCTTCCCAGTAAGACATTATAAGATATTGCCCTCGCCAATATATATAATTACAGTAAATATATATTACTATCTTCAATGCTTAATATAAAAGCTAGTTTGACCTTTATTTTGATCATAAATACAAGACTTTAATATATTTTGTTTATCATATTTATTTATTTTTTCCCAATATAGTCCTGGTAGTAATAGTAGTTGTAGCTAATATAGTTGATTAATTAACAAGAATATTTTAAGAAAAGTAATACCTATTTATCACAAATAACTAATTTAACTCATTTTCTTAATCCATTCAAATTAAACAACTAATTCTTATATTAAAGATGGAAGTTAGTATTAAAAAGCGACACCTTTACGATCTCACCTTCAACATTCATACGGCTGAGAGACCATTAGATGGGTCATCAAAATTTAATGAATCAGCTAACACTTTAATCTGTCTTTGTCAAGTGAGTAATTACGTATTATCAGTACCCTACTTGTCAACCACTTAATATGTAGTGCGTGTGCCATATGTGTCTTGATTCGATGCACGCATCTTCACTTTTTTTTTCATATTCATTTTCTTTTTTTCCTTCCCTAACCTCTCTTCCAGCTCTTCACTGCTTCTGCTTGGTGCTGTCATTTCCAATTTAAAGTACAACATCACTGACTAAAAAGAATGAGAACATTATAAACCATGTGAATTAAGTCTCACAACTTATGTTTTTTGGGCAACAGGAAGTTTAAATATTTATGAAATTCAGAATTCCTCTGGAAGAACTTAATATCCAGTTGTAACAATTTTCTGAATTCACTTATCATTTCAATAATTATTTAAAAACAAACTCTCATATGAACTGATATGATCAATATAAATTCTACAGGAAGCTGCAATATTCATAGGAAATGAACCGTGTCATTCATTTAAAACTCCATCCATCAAAAGTCCACAATTTACTTTTTGATCCTTTGTTAACTTAAGTACTTATATGTTGACAAAAGGAAAAAAAAACTTCCATGTGTGTGCTGTAAAAGAATGAAGAAACTGATGCGACACACATAATATGAATGTGGGGGCAAAAGCTCTCATCAAATACGTTTTTCTTCCCAACAAAATCTAGGGCTTCTTCTTTGGTGGGACCCTTTAAGATTTGCTCTGTCACATACTTCTCTTTTCTTATATAATATCACCTACTCTTCCTCCTCAATCCCCCTAGCTTCTTCCCTTCCCCTAAGATTTCCCTTAGTTTCTCTTTTCTTTAAACCTCCTGCAGCTTAATAAAATTACATCAATCAACTCATTGGAAGAATATTCATGAAGGAAGGTGGTAGAAAACATGGCGCAATGTCGCCATGTGCCGCGTGCAAGCTTCTCCGGAGGAGATGTGCTCAGGACTGCCTCTTTGCTCCTTACTTTCCTGCGGATGAACCCCACAAATTTGCAAGCGTTCACAAGGTTTTTGGTGCCAGCAATGTCAATAAAATGTTACAGGTTCAATTCTCTACTTCATACTACATATAATGTTATCATTTTCATTCAAAAATCATATGCAGAGTGGCGCTGTTTTATGTTAATTCAAGTCTTTTTCAGCTCTTGTTAGGTAATTAAGAAAAGGAATTCACTGTTTATGAAAAACTATTTACGACTTACTCCTTAAAATATGACCTTTACACTTCGGTTATGGTAAAAAGGGGAAGGAGAAAGTTTTCAACTGCCAGTATATAGTTATAGGTTTTTCCAGAACTACACCAGCAGGAAAAAAAATCTGTATTGTGTGTGTGAGAGAAGGGGGGGAGAGAGTGTGTGTGTATATGCATGTGTGGGGTCCTACTACAACGGTTATTTATTCAAACGTAACCCAAAACTGGACTTTTTCTTCATTCACTGATAGCAACTTCAAAAATTATGGCTTAATTGGAAGGATATTTCAGTGTGTGGCTGACATTAGATCATTAATTAGGCATATTTATGCTGTGTTTTCTAGCTCTTCTCTCTTGATCATCATTCTTTGATTTATACATATATAATATTATATATCCTGCTGTGTATAATCTTTTGTTTTGCTCACCTAAGGAACCTACCAAGGATGCATATATTATTGTTGTACAATGCTTTAGTTTGTCAGATTCTACGGGCTCTACTAATTTGTTTCTCGATCTCCTTAAATTGTAGAGCTAACTGCGGATTTCAATTTGTTTGGCTCTTGGTTTATTAATTTCTTTCTTAAGCAGCAAACTTACTTTAGTGAGCTCTTATTCCTTTCGGAGAAGACAGTAGTTATGCACCCAAAAAGAGCAAAGTAAAAAAAGGGGGGAATCTTTCTTTTTGGTTTCTGCTTTTAGCGTCTAGTTCTGTTATAGTGGTTAATTACGGTTGAAGGCCCCACCCTTAATTAACTATAATTATCATTCTTCTTTATTAAAGTAAGCTGCTAACATTACACCAACTGATTCGTCAGCACATATATATAAAGACTAAAGAAAGATAACAAAGGATCGAGTATTGTAAATGAGCTTTGCTGCGTCTTGAAGAGATATTCTCAAATGGCAAGATATTCTTTGTGTGGATGTGTAAGGGAGGGAGGTGGGGGATCAATTATACTGTAGGTTAATTATAGAGTTAAATATATTCCGACTTTGTTAAATACCTACCTTCATGACCACCTCGTAGCTTTTTAGTCAAGACTGCTAGCTGCCTTGTTGTTCAATGTTGTCGTAGAAAGAAATTAAATTATTGACATGCTCATCTTTTCTTTTTTGTCTTCAAAACCATGGGTTGCATTGATAGGGACTCTTTATAGAGCACACGCCCAAAAGAGACGTTGATTTTCAATAAAACACTAGCACTTTTTTTTTTTTGCAAAATCTTTGTAATATATGAAATATATAGAAGTATTTATTTTGTAAGCATGACATCTTGATGACATCTTATATATCATCTCCCTTTCCTACCCATCTTTTGTTTATTTTAGTAGGCTAAGATGCATGTTGACAGACTAAGCTCTAGCTGATTTTAATCACAAACAGATAGATACATATTTTATATGATAACAGATATTAGAAAACGTTACTTCTTCTAAAAAACAACAAATAATGGTAGAATCAATTGATTTGTAAATACTAAGGTCAAATCAATGTATAGCGTTGCCCATCATAACTCTGAATTCCAGCATGCGACCGAGAAAATAATTGCGGGGTTAACTTTTGGTTCACGAAACAATCCAAATTTCAACACGGCTTCACGTTCCAGTCCATTGAACCGTTCAAAGAAAAGCTAAAGTCAAGACAACATAAATAATCTTGTAGCTAGCCAGCCACTTATCTACTATATCTTCTTTCGGTCCAAAATTAGCAAGCACACAACTTTATCATCTACGAGACAGATATGGAACTGCTTTTTGACTAAGCTAAGGATTTGTTTCCAATCAAACCAAGCATGCAGCCTCTAGCTAGCTAGCTAGCTTCCCCTTATGTCACAAGCTATATATGTGCTTCACATGGATGTTCATAGCTAAATGTGATCATGTCTATTTTTTTTCCCCCAAGTATGTAATTGTGAGTGATTATATTGTAGCATAAGTGTCTTGAAAATGATGCATGCAGGAACTGCCAGAGGAGCAAAGGAGCGACGCGGTGAGTTCAATGGTATATGAAGCAAATGCGAGGATGAGGGACCCAGTGTATGGATGTGTGGGGGCCATATCGTGTCTTCAGCAACAGGTCGATGTGCTTCAAACACAACTTGCTCTTGCTCAGGCTGAGCTTGTTCACATCAGAAATCACAACCAACCTTCTTCTTCTTCCTCAACCCAACCCCAATCTTCTTCCCATGACGCCAAGTCCTCTCTTTTTGCCGTCGGCAATGTCACCGAGTCGTTATGGTCTTGCTAATGAAAGACACAAACAGAGATGGAATTAAGTGATGTTTCACCATTCTCTTTATCTCTCTCTCTCTCATATCACTGGACCATGCATGCGGTGGCTAGCTAGATTGAGCTATTATTTGGCTGATTACTATAGCTAGATTAGTTAAGCAGCAATAAGGAGAATTAGATGTATATGGGGCATGCTTTGTTTCATTATTATTGTAATTATTACTATCACGCCTTTGCTTTCAACTGTTTGCCTCCTTGTAGTTATTAATTTCTACACCTTCTGCTTTACTCTGTATTTGCATCCCTCTCTTTTTTTCCGCTGACTGATCTATTTGCATAACCCTGGATGATCGTGATTAATTATTAACCTCAATGTAAATTATCAAATTGTAATTATTAGTAATCATATGTTTGTCGTGTGTCATCTGTGTATCAATTAATTTGACCCTCGCACGTCTTGTTTTAAATTGTTATTATACGATTTTTGGAAATCAAAACTTTTATATATACACAAAGAGTCAAAAGAATGAGAAAGAAGACACATGGAAAGAAAATTTTAATTAGTACTTCGAGTTTTTAATATAAGAATTAATTTAACGTTCATTTTGATTTGATTCTAAGTATATAACTCCAATGTATTTTATCTCTTAAATTTATCTATTTTTTTAAAGTAATCTTTGTAGTAGTTATAGGTTTTATCAAATTATAATTTTAGCTTATACACAAGATAAGCAAGGCTATTCTAAAAAAGATAACGCATATTTATTACAAATAGCTAACTGAACAAACTTTTTTAATCAACATAAATTAGTTAATTAGCTCTTATTAAAGATCGAGGGTAGTAAAACAATAGCCAATAGTTTGTTCCATTAAATGTTAGGCCTTTTTTATATATTTGAATTTTTTTAAATTCCCAAATATATACATAATTAATTAAGCTAATGTTTCAAATAATAACATTCAGTCGACAAAGTCAATTAAGCTACAATAAATTTACATTATTTTAGGGTCTAAACAACATATATATACACCTACTAATATTTCTAAACAATTTAATAATTGATATGCTTATGCTTTCAAAAGTTATGATCGGCGTGAGATTTATATTATGATGCTGTTTTCTTCTTCTGTTCTGTTGGGTCCATCATAACTGTTTTGAGTTCCTTTTGGTGACAAGGTGACAGTTTCTCGGCCTGCTGGTTTTCCCAGTTTAAGATTTCTTTTCACGCTTAAAAAAAAAAAAAACTGATTAATTAGGTGTGCTTGGGAACACATAATATAATCACATCATCATCGTAATAACAAAACACAACAAGTAACAATAATAACATAATCAAATCACCTACTTTACCGAAGCATGCTGTTGTCCGCCATAATAATATTGAAAGTTTTACAGCTATTGTACGGAATGGTGAAAACATTTCATCATCATCATCGGCCGTCAAAAGTAGTAATACCAGCATCAAAACCATATTATAGTATACCCCAATGAGATTAATTAATAAGCTAACACTACCAATATAAAATTGAACATGATTAACGGCTCTCCCTAATTACTAAGCCTTGGGCGCATCTTAATTATGACGTATCATTAAAACATTCATCAGATGACTCGAAGCTTTAATTTAACACACACTATTGTATAGGAACTAAATGATGAGCCCTCCAGCCTAAAATTATTGTTATATAAACAAGCATGCTATTAATTAGTTTCTTTTGAATCCAACTCTATATGGTGTAAACAAGCTGCTATTAATTATTTTTTTTTTCCTATTTCGCGCCGAGAATAAAATATTGAGCTTTTTAATAAATTTCACTCACTTCCTTTTAATTAACCCATACAGTCGTTGAGTGAGTCATTTTGTGTGTTAATATATACTCCTCCAGTCTTTAATATAAGATCTAATAAGAAGTTAATGCTGGTCCTATATGTAAGATCTATTTCATATGTTTATTAATTTTTTTGTTAAATCAACCCTATTCATATTCTCCTAACAATAATCAAGTAGGAGATGGAGGCAGAAATTAAGAAAAATACTTAGTGTGTTTTACAAAATATTTATAAGATTAACTAATTTAACTAACATTCTTAATCTACTTAAATTAGTTAATTAGATCCTATATGAGGAGTGCATAATACTAATAATTGTACGAACTTTTATATCTATTTAATTTCCTCCCAGCCAATACGATAAAGTGACCCACTTCCGATATTTTCCCATAAAGCGTGAAAGGAACATCGCAACAATAATCTAATGCACCAAAAGATCAATCCCAAGACCAATTTGTCCATCATCAATAATTTTAAAATTAAATCACTATCTAATCTGTTCATACTAATGGCCAATCACGGAGATCCTTTGAGCTTTGGCGGGTTTATTGCAAATTCTGAAAATTTCGAAGAGGGATCAAGACTTGGTGGAAAATTATGTTTTTTTTCTTCAGTGTACCAAAATGCTCTGCCTCATCCTCGACGTCGGAGCCAGCAACTCCCTCAACAAAAATGTCTCTACAAAGAAGAAGAAGAAACTCCATGATCAACGGGGAGGGGCATTTTTGTCCACCCAAGAAAATAATTTTCCCCCTCAAAGACGTTGATTCTTCTTTGAGATTTATAAAAGTTGATGATGTTTAAATAGTTAATTAAATATAACTAAAAGTCTGGGAGATTCTGAAAACGTCATTTTCCCAATTCAAGCAGTGTGGGCACGCGGTCTCTATGAGTTTACGGGCAATAATTCAGTCAGTCGTCAATGTCAACCGAACAAGTCATATGGTTGTTTACAAAGGCCCAAAAGCCTATTTCTTTATGGACTCAATGGCCCAAAACCTCAATCTTGTTCACATTTCAAAGAAAACACAGACTGCTTTCTGGGGTGCGTTAGGCTCTGTTAGGCTAATTTTAAAGTTCAAGTGGACGCTCTCAACGAATATTAAAAAAAAAAAAGAAGGGACAAACACAAAGTTGAAATGGACCTTTTGTTTTGCAGAAAACACAAAAGGACGTTCCCAACACTGCTCTAAAATAAAGGCAAATCAAACCATGAAGGTTGATAGTGAACAGGCATTAGGAGGCGTTTGGATGAGTGAAAAAGTATTTTTGAAAGTATTTTTTCAAAAATTAAAGATAAACCATCCACATATTTACTTTGTACATCGTAAAAGTATTTTTAAAATCATGATTTGTTTTCACTTAAATACTTTTTAGATTGGTTGGGCTGCGAAATCTCAAGTTTCCTTGTTTTCTCCCATGATTCTTCACCCATTGTAGATTCTTCTTCACAATCACAATAAGGAATGATTAGTTTGGAGGAACATAGATTTTTACAATGTATTATGAATCTGAATTTGTATAATATATGAATTCTTGTACGTGGCCCATTTTGAAAATCAACATTCCGCTAGAATTAAAACTATAAGAATAGACAATGGGACGGATTGCGTCTGCTAACAAATTAGGAAGTGCGAGACTTCCTTTGTTTTTTTTTTAATAATTGAAAAAATAGGACAAATTTCTGAAATGAAAAAAAAAAAGTAGAAGAAACTAGAAAGCATCATTATTTCAGTGTCCAAACATGCCTCCTAGCTCGCAACATTGTCTCAAACATGTCCTCCTCATTTATTAAGCCATATATAAATCCATGCCAAATCTGGACTATGTGTAGTAGATTTTCAGTCTAAGAAAAATAATTGTGTTTGGAAATAAAAGGCATGTGAGTGAAATTTTAATATGTTAAAAAATTGCATATGCTTTTCAAAGAATATTTTGGGCAAAATGCAAAGAGGTAATTAAGACCATATGCCAAATCTTTGTTTAATCTGTGGCATTCTTTTGTTCTTTGTAATTATACGTGGTTCATATAAAAGAAATCATGAGATAAGGCCATTTACATTGTCACCGACAAAAAACACATTTTGATTCCAACTTTTGCGTTACTTTGGAGAAGAGAAATAGAATGAAGCAATAATTGGCCTTCAACTATTTCAACATGTTGAGGCCAAAGATTAAAAAAAAAAAAAAAACTATTGAACATGTTTTCCAGTTCATCATATCTGCTGCTTCTCTTGATCCGGCCACTTCACTAGCTCCTCACTACTTATTTTGCCCTCCTTTCACTTGAAGGGACACCAAACTTTAATCACTTTTATTTTGTCATTAAATTACAAACACTTCTAAGCTTAATACGTAACGGTAACAATGACCCAATTTACCCCACTTTATTACTTATGTTGAATTCCGATTATTATAATTTGCACACACACACACACACACAAAATTAAGAGAGCGAAATTCCAAATTAAAGTATAAGTGTGAAAATGTATACAACTCAAAATCTTGAGTGAGAGAGAATGATTGAAAAGCATAGTGGATAATGGCATGTGATAAGAGGGGACGACTTAAAGAGGAGAAATGAGAGAATAATGTTCGATTCACTATATATGTTAGTGCTTTCTTACGACTGGGAGAAGCCTTGCTTGTGACACCCACCCATTTGCCTTTTTCTTTTCGTTTCTTTTGTGTTCCTGGTTTCCTTTATTTCCACACACACAGTACTCTTATAATAGTCTCTCTCTAATTTGTATGTAGCTGTAAAAATTTGGAGAATTGGAATCATTCTCATTCATCTTGATATATGGAGAATGGCAATATTTAGTTTGGCTTACCCTCTACCTCTTTTCTTTTACAGTTACTCGGAACAAGCATCATGTCCACCACACAACACACACTTATTAAGGTCTTTTTCACCCATATTGAGACAAGGAAAATCCGAAGTATAAAGTTACATTATAAGTAGCGTGAATATAAATAAAACGGTAATGACCAAATACAGAAGTTCAATAAAGAAGAACAAGAGTTTGAATATTCCAGATAAAAGTGAATATATAATATATATATATATATATATAGGCATTCACTCATAAATTGGGGTTCGAACATATATATATATATATATATTATTTGTTGTGCATGCATGCTGACCTGCACATCAAAACTACTTCATCTGTGCTGCACGCATGGCAAATGCATGCCCAAAGCAAATAGAAGATTGATGAGATCCTTGTTAAAATTACGTTTTACTTTAACTTGATTATTATTAAAGATGACATGCATGGTAATTAACTTGAGTTGTTAAAAAGGATAAGAGTGCAATTTTGACCCTAACCTTATTTCTCAAGTAAAATTTTATTTTTGATCTTTTAGCAGTGCTATTTTAATCCTCACTTTACTTTTTAGGTACAATTTTACTTCTGATACTTTTTTTTAATGCAATTTACTCCAAAAAAATCAAAATCAAAATTACACATGACAAATGAGATTGGGGTTAAAATGATACCTTTACCGTAAAAAAATCCACATTAATTAATTAATGAATCTTGGGATTCCCAACTCCTGCATCTATATATAGCCATCCGATCAAGGATCATCATGCATACATGGCATAGTTATGGTAATCAGCCCATGTTTGACTAGCATGCTTTCTTTGGTACTCATATATAGCAGTAGAGGACACACACACACACACGCATATATGTGTGTGTGTGTGTGGTGTGTGTGTGTGTGTTCCAAACAAATTGGTTCCCCAAAATTTTGAGGTTATTTTCCGGCCGGCCCCTACTCCACCAATGAACACGTTCTGAATCATAAGCACTCAAAGCACCAACTATGTCATAAATCAAGCAAACTAGATCATAAGCCCGCATACTTCACATAATGCTTGAGACGATGAGTTGCATATATAATTATGAATGTCACTTCGTATATGTATCATTATTTTATAGACCAAAGTTATATAGTCATGTGCTTTAGATGATAAACTTATTATCATATATATAATTTTAACTAACTTAAAAATGTTTTTTAGAATTTAATAACTACTACAAATCAATATAATCTTG
>NW_021632540.1:0-56502 GCF_004799145.2 Neltuma alba
ACTGTGTACGGTCCATCTTAAGGGGCATTGAATTTCCCTTGTTTGAAGGTAAAGCAGGCCTTATACAATAGCACTCTATCTCCCACTTTAAAGTTCTTTCTTATAATTCCTCTGTCATGCACAAACTTTGTCTTCTCCTTATAAAGTCTGGAGTTTTTGTAAGCCTTTAGTCCCAACTCCTTTGATTCTTGCAATTGCAACTTCCTCTCCATTCTAAAAGACTCTATATTCATGTTACACACTGCTTGACTACCCAATATGCTTCATGTTCCAACTCCACTGGCAAGTGGCAAGCTTTACTGAAGACCAAGTGGTAAGGAGACATGCCAATAAGTTACTTGTATGCAGTCTAGTAGGCCCACAGAACCTCTTCTAAATGTAAGCTCCAATCTTTCTTAGAAGGCTTCACTATGTTTTCCATAATATGCTTTACTTCTTTATTTGAAAGGGTTAAGGTGCAATTTTAACAATAAAGTATTACGTCAAGAGCATCTGGCACCATTTAATTTTGAAGGGTGCAAAACTAGACACAAACATTTAAAAATGGAGCAATTTTACCACTGCCATTAACCTGGTTAAACGTCCATCTCTTTTTTTTACAGTAGGTCCCCCTTGTTTTCACATTTCTCCTCTCTCTCTCTCTCTCGTCGTTATTATTCTTTCTCTTCATCTCTTTCGTTTCCACAGACTCTCCCCTGTCTTTCTCACTTTCCTTGGCATTCTATGAACTTCTTATATCATCTCTCTTATTAATCCGTGATGATTACTCATTTCCTCCATCATTTATTTTCTCTCCCATTAACACATGATAACAGCTTCTTAGTAATTTGATTATTCTTTGATTTCTTCTTCATCACTTTTCTTTCTTTCCCTATTAATATATCCTTTTAGACCGTCCCAAATGCCTCGCAACAGATTATTCTATTGGCATTGAAGTACCTGGGGCTGTCTTGAGATCCTGGTAGTTGACTTCTTTTGTCATTTTGATGATTTATCTGGGCTTGTTGACTTTTTAACTATTTTCTAGTACACTCGAAATAACGCTTTGCCAAACAGAACCAGACTGAAAGCACCTGGCATCATGGGTCCGAGCCCTTGCTTGCAAAGTACATTGTGGTAGGACAATTGACTGTCCTTTTGTTGGGTGCTTGAGATTGATTCCAATGTGTCTTTATTCACCAACTTCCATTGAAACCATACTATCAAGGTCCAGACCCACATGGTTTTGGTAAAGGCCGTTGAACTCAACGTTTATGAGTGTGTTGAACTCAACCACCAAAATTCATGGGGGTAACACTTGTTGCGTTAAGGAGCCTAAGAGAATCATCAACATCACTGATGGTTTCATCATTTGTTGTGATCAAGAAAGCGAGTATGTCGTCAATGGATGTTGAATTTAGGTTGGTCGCTGTTTTGGGGAGCTTTGCCAGTACTGGAGTTAGGGACGACGAGGTTGACAGAATCTCACTAGTTTGCATGTGTGAGTGTTCGATTGCCAAAGAGTGATAGAGAAAGAAGAAATACGAGAGGCAGAGAGATAAAGGGGAGATGACATGTGAGAGATTATAATTATAGGTGCTAACAAGGGGGAGAGAGTGTGTATTTCAAAGAAAAAAGACATTACAAAAGAAGAAGACTATGAGGAGAGAGAAGAAATGAGTTCAAACAATTGGGACCCACTTTAGAAAAAGAGACGGACATTTGGCCAAATTAACAGAATTGGTAAAATTGCTCCATTTCTAAATAATTGTATCTAATTTTGCACCCTTCAAAAGTAAATGGTGCCAAATGCTCTTGGCACAAAACTTTATTGTTAAAATTGCACCTTAACCCTATTTGAAATTTCAGCTTGACCATTATTTTGGGGGTGATATGCAATGGAGACTTTGTGAGTGACCAAATTTTGAAAATAGGTTATCAATAATCCTATTACAAAAATGTGTACCCCTATCACTTAGTACAGCCTTAGGGATCTCATACCTATAGAAAATGTTTAAGAAATTTAGACACAACTTGGGCATCATCCTTTCTAGTAGGTATCGCCTCTATCCATTTGGACACATAATCTACAGCTAACAGAATATATACAAAACCAAAGGATGAAGAAAAGGGTCCCATGAAATCTATACCCCAAACATTGAAGATTTCACAAAACAGTAAAAGCTGTTGAGGCATTTCATGCCTTTTACCTAACCCTCTAAAACATTGACATTTGTCACATGACCGATAAAATACAAAAGAATCTTTAAAAAGGGTTGGGCAATAAAAATCAAAATCTAAGATTTTTCAAAATGTTCTCCTTGCACTAAAATGACTTCTACAAACCATAGAAGGCAGCTAAAATGATGGGCTCAAAATCTTCACTCGGCACACACTTCCTAATAACTTGGTCACTACACATCTGCCACAGATGAGGGGCATTGAAACATCCTACCTTTAACCTCTTAGAGTACGTATTTGGAAGTGTTATGGTTCAAGAGATTCACAAAACAAGCCCGTAGATTGAACTTTATGATTGGTTCTCGGGTTACTGTTTACCAGTAAATTTTAGATTTTTAGTCCAACTTTGAGTAATCATAACTCTTAGTACACACATCTGTGTTAAGTGATCTACCACTTGTTTTAAAGCTCAGGATGTGTACTTTAATCATGCCAAATTTCATGGGTAAAGTCAAACATTTTCCATACTTTTACTCTGTCACTATTTTGTTGCTCAATTAGGGATAGCTTATCCCCTAACTTGCACTAACAGTTCATGATTAAGACTTTCCAGATATAATACCATTCCATTCATACACTAACCATTCTCATACATTGTCATAGCTAATTACACAAGCCAACATCATCATTTATCATGATATACCATTAATGGCACATTTACAACATACATTGGTATATACAGTGTACAATGAATACAACAAATTTTCCTAAATCTTTTCTTCTTTCTTTGCTTCCACTTCATGTATCCTTCACTTGATCATATCACCTATTATGGTTGGTTAAGCGAGGGTAAGATTCGAGAGAATCTTGATAGTAAACATAACCATTTTTGCATGCAAGATGGATGTTAGTGTATGGCATGCTTTTGTGCACTACTTTATCATTTATGCATGGTGAAATGCCATGGAAAGTAAACCAGTTCATTCATATTCACATAACATAATGCCAAGGCATAGTTAACTAAACATAGCAATCATAGTTTAGCAGTATAGCTTAATCACATCATGGCATTCATAACACACACACACATAGACATCAAGCACACAACAAAGGTAAGTTTGCTACCTTGTATCATAAGTTTTCTCTTACTCTTCAATTTGCTCCCTTTTGCTTCCAACCATTAAGGTTGCTTCCTTAACCTTTTTCATTCCTTTTTCCTTGATGTATCATGGCCCTAAATGCACCATCACATCATTTTCATCCATTCATTAGAGCCATGGTAATCAACAACATCAATACTTTGTTTTCTTTAAGCTATATTAGCTTCTAACTTTTGAGCTTGATTTCTAACCTTTCTAAAATTAATTCCACATACTATTCCCACACAATTTTGCATGTAGAATCCATTTTCAAGTTCAAAATAATCAAAATTAAACTCCTCCCTACTCAACTTGATCTAGCCGAACATAAGGTCTTAGGGCTCAAAATTTCATTTTCAATTCTAATACTTCTGAACTTGTTTTCTCACCTTTACCCCACATAATTTTTAATTTTAAACACATTGGAAGCATCAAACTCATCAAAATCCAATCCTAGCCCAAAGAACCAGCCCTGACCGAAATATTACTCATGTTACATAATCATGAAGTTCAACCAATTTCAGCATAAAACCACTTGATTTGTGTTCCTTTCAAGGCTTTGAACATTATTCTAACATCAATTTCATCTTCACCTACTCTTAAAAATTTCATCCAGTATAACCCCCTAGGGTTTCAAGCTCCCAAAAATCATTAAAATCCATAACCAAGCTCAACAACAATAAGGGTAACAAAAATTACATCAAAAACCATAAACATACCTTGTTTTAGAGCTTGATCTTGCATGGGACCACTTGGCCTTTCTTTCTCTCTTTAGAAACCATTTTGCCAGAGTTTTCCAAGGTTTCCTCTAGGTTGGACGAAAATGAGGGAGGGGAGGGAGTATTTATAGAAAACAAGCCTAAATCTAGGCCATTGATCTTAAAAATATGTAGCTTGATTTGGACTGTCCATTTTCTCTTTTAATCTTATGATGACAACTGTCCTATGACATCATGCTTACATCATCTTGACGACGTCATGCTTACATCATCAAATCCACATGCTTTTAATCCAACCATACACATAATACCTTCTTTTCCTGTCTAACCGTACATTTGTCTCCTCCATATTCCTTTATCATGTTGGCATTAAAATAGGGAGGAAATTAATATAAAATTCATACAAAATACAATCCTTAGGCATTCCTCCACCTATCTTGCCATTCAGCATCGTATAGGGTACTTTTTCAAGTCCTAACTTTCACAGGACCACTGGGACATGTTATGGCACTATTTTCTCACCTCAAATAAATCCACATGACATTATATAACATGCCCAAAGAGAGAGTCATGCTCTTTCCTTGTTCTTCCATTAAAATAATTAAAATAATTAATAATATTTATTTCAGAGTGATCTTGACCAAATTCTTTCTACCAATCTAAAACTCTGAGAATCTATCTCTGGGTACCAATACTATTTATTTATCACGAGGAATTCCTCTAATTTTTCTTAAGTCAAAAGTCAACCTCTAGACAGTTGACTTTGACTTTCCTTGGATAGTGTATAAATAGGCTTTAAATCCCATTAAAGCCAACCTCTTTGCTTTCTGGGGATGGAATTATTTTTAAAATTTATGATAATTCCTCGAGTATTTTTTTCCATTTCCTTCCAATTATCTAAGGCCTCCCTATACTTTAAATAATTCATTTTTAATAATATTCAAAATCAGTCAAAACCTTGGGAGTTCCACAAATTCCTTCCAGGGGCATTTTCATCATTTTTAGCCTCATATAGGCTTCTGAACCTTATTCCTATTTTTTTGAAATTTTTCTAAAGTGTTCACGCCTTAACCTACCGTTTCTCATTTTCTTGGATTTTTCTAGGATTTTCAAGCATAATTTTCATTTTTACCCTTTGATCGATGTGCCGGACTGTCGCCTTCCGGATCGTCAAGAAAGAGAGTTGTACCAGATAAAATGCAGTATAGGATGCAACCAGTTGTTCTTCTCGAGGAGCTTAGTATTGGGAATCCTAATCTAAATTAGGTTCAAAAACATTGTAAAAAGGGGGGTTTTAGTTGTTTTAAAGGTGGTGCAACAAATGCAAAGTGCAGAAAATTAACTATTTTTGGTATTTTGAATGAATGAAGAAATATTTTGGATTAAAAGGAAATTATGGTTACAGTCTCTTGATGATGAAAGCTCAGCTATCACTGCTCTTTAGAATGATTGGGAGTTTGTAAAACCTCTAAGTCTGAAGAAAACCCCAAGTAATTACTTGGGTCCAATGTCTTAATGACTGAAAACTCACTTTAATCAAAGTTAATTAACACCTCTTAAGACACTACTGAAAACCACTTAGAGTGTAAATGAATGAATGATGCAAATGCCCTCTGAATGTCAATCGACAGCCACAGAATACGAAGCACTCAAATTAATCAATAATTATCACTGATAATCAAACTGAACACAAGGATTCAAACTGAAATATTAAAATAGATTAATCAATATTAACATCATCCAATCTAAATACAATAGAATAGTCTAAACACAAGATTTACAATCATAAACCAAGTTTGATACAAGTGTAGAAAGTTCCTAAATCTAGAAAAATTCAACACAGCATTAAACAATGATTTAGACTATAGAATGAAAACTCCCCGATTAAGTCCTTGAGCTCAAGCCTTGGCTTCCATCACTAAAAGTCTAAGGGTTTAGTCTCTCATGCCTTCAAACCAATCACAATCGCTCCAGGAATGAATACCCATGGTTAAAGCTAAAAATAAGGTTAAAAAAATGGAGAAGAAGGGTGTTGGAGTGGTTTGATCGGTTTAGAAATACAGAAAATGATGAAGAGATGAAGAAAAATGGAAGTTTTAGGTGTAAGATCAATGGAGACTTGAGAGGAGATGATAGTGGCTTAACCTTGTGCAAGTCTGTAGAATGGAAGAGTACCCCTTCGTGGTGGCTACTTTCCTTAGGTATAGAAGCTCAGAAACCTATTCCAAAACGCACAACTTCACTTAATGCACTCAGGTTGCGACCTCAGGAATGTAAGGTCGCGACTCAGGGGGGTCAGGTCGTGACCTGAGAGGTTTCTTGTTGTGACCTAGGAAGACAGAGAGCTCTCATCTTTACTCAGGTCCAAAACGTGTGGTTTTAGTAAAATGGCATCCAGTCACGACCTGGAGAGGCAAAACACTCCCAACTTTTGTGTTTTGGTCCTTGTAACATTTTGGCTCCATCCATGCTCTATTATCACTCTTGGGTCTCTCTCCAATTGCCTGAAAATCACAACAAAGATCTTTATAAAGACCAACTGATTACAGATCAAGGTAATTAAAATTTAGAAGAGAAAAATGACCCTTTTTTTACCCCTTAAACAACAAAATGCAATGCATGACTCAATGCAATCAAATGAATAAAAATGCATGCATAATGAGGGTAAAATTGTTGCAAAACATTAGAAAACACTTGAGAAAACCATATAAAGATTGGGTTCTATCACTTCCCCACACTTGAACCTTTGTATTCTTGGACAAAGATTTGAATCATTCTAAAGAAAGTACAGCTACGATTAAAGGGACTAACATGTTCAAAAGTGATCTCAAGAGCTAATCGATCAACCTCTTTTAGGAATACAAAAAAAATGATAAAATGAACAATGCCAAGTAATCAGATACAAGGTGCAATTGACTCAAAATGCGTGAACAACAGAGATTTGCTCACAAGGTATAAGTGTTTGAATCGCTCATCTCTCTTCATTGGGGTTCTTTTCTCTCAACTATCCAAGTAGCAAACATTCTACCATAAGCTTGTAATAACCCTAAAATCTCTACTACTATTCAACATCCATGTAAAGAATCAAGAGGACTTTTGGGGTTACAGTGATGGGAAGGCTAAATGGAATCGAAAGGAAGAAAAAAAAAAAATGAAATCGAGTGCCAAGAATTAAAGAAATGTGAGTTGAATAACATCTAATTCTAGTCAAGGAAGTTCAGATCCCAACCTTCTATCACCAAAGGAATACTTTATTCAACTTCATTTTGCTGTGATAGCTTATGTATATATAAGGAGTATTTCCTTACTCTTGTGTTGTTCTTTTTTTTTTTAAACTGAAATAAAAGGAAAATTCCCAATTAAGACTAATGAAGACTAGGAAATCGTAATTGCTGAGACAGATTCAACTCAATTAACATCGTTGTTCAAAACACTCAAAGTGGTGGACAAAATAAAGGAAGTGCAGGCTCAAAAAATGGTCAAGCAACGGATAAATGATTGTGGGTTGTGTTTCGGTAGAAAGGTGTAGAAAAGAAAGCCTCCATTATATTCAAAATCATAAATGCACACATAATTTTGACCAAGAGCTAAAACAAGTTCTAGAGAATGTAAACCACATGAATAATCACTCAATATAGGAATCAAGGCTTAAAAATATCCTTCCAACAAGGGTTTCACATCTCAATTGCTCATACAAGAAGTTTCAATCAATATGCACTAGTCATAAGGCATTAAGACACTTATCACAAAAGCAACCCAACAGATGAGGATTAAAAAGATCACGATAATCACTTGAGAACATACTTGAATCCCAAAAGTGACTATAAATTCTTCAGGAAAAAAAATCCTTTTCAGAATTCAATATGCTTAAAAATCCAAGGATGGTATGGTTTTCAAGAAAAACTATTTGATTCAATGAGGGTATATGAAATAGGCAAAGGTTTGCTTGAAAAAGATGCAAAGGTAGCTTAAAAAGGTTTCTCCTACACAGCAATGCCAACAAGCAAAGAGAAGGATAACGGTGCTCAGAAAAAGAGTCTAGGTCGCGACCTGAATACAATGAGGTCGTGACCTATGCACACAAAGGCACGAAGTCAGGAAAGGGAAATGAGGTCGCGACCCTAAATCACATAGGTCACGACCTGGGATCACAGAGAGAATTCCCTCACCAAAATTACTCTTCAAGTTGCGACCTGAAGTCACAGAGGCTACCAACGCAAAAAAAAAAAAAATCAAATTAAGGCCACAATTGACAAGTAAAAACCCTTTCAACAAGCATCAAATGATCCAATTCATAGCAATTCAACATCTACAATCAATTCAAAGCCAAACAATGATGATGAAAGATTGGATTTTCAAGAGAAAAAAATAACCACAGAGCTGATGCAAAAAAATGAAAAGAATTCCTCCCTTGTACTTAGATTTGACAGTGTCCGCATTGTCAACGGAAAAGGGAAAAGAATAGCAACAACCACAAAAAAAAGAGGAAAGACAAAATAGTCATTACAGAAAAGCTAAGATACAAAAAAAAATTAAGCCTTCAGTTACATACATCAAGGAAAAACAAAGACCAAAGAAAAACTAAAAAGAAAGGAAAGACTATTCTCAGTCTTCTGCTCCTCCTCTCTCTTCTTTGCCAGTATCCCCTCCTGCCTGGACATCTCCTTCTCCTATCTCAGCATTAGTAGTAGCAGTACCAGCACCAGCACCAGATGATTGTCCTAGACCCTCACTAAAATAATTGGCGACAGGAATGGTGTTCTCCCAGAAAGCTCGCTCATACTCGTGGGGGAAATTGACCTTAAAAGCCCTGGCCATCTCCAACATTAGGAGGTCCAAAAACCTCTGCCTACTAAATTTGTGAGACATGGAGATAGCTTTGCATGCATCGAACTCCTCACTTAGGTTTGTCACTGGATGACTGAGTTCGGTAATCTGATCATTCAAAGAGGTAAGGTTGAGACTAGAGCCACCCTCAGCTGCCTCCTTTTCTGGACCTTCCCCAATCACCCTTTTTCCTCTCTTCCTCTCTTTATTGGTTTTGGAGGCGGCATAGCATCTGGTGGTGACGGGATCCAAGAGAGTGTCAGACTTACGTGCTGGTATGTCATGTGCTGCACACAGATCGGTAATCAAGTGCAAAAACACCAGAAGAGTTCGAACGTTGTTGATATAGCAATCAATCTAGTCCAGGGCAATAATGGGAATGTCAACCGGCTGTATGGTAATCAAGAGATGTAGCAGAAGTGCACCCTCTTCAGAAGCATCAGAAATGTGGCCCAATGGCATCACATTATAAACCATGAAGTTCAGCCAAATCCTGGCTTCATCATTCATGTGCTTGCGCTCAAAAACTTTCCACTCACTCTCCTTTATGGTCTACCCAACGTCCCCTGTCCCAATGGTTTGGAACACCTGTGCCCAGGGAACTTCAGTAAGTCTGATCTTCTATTGTTGGTATTCACAGACAGGGACATCGAGCAAGTTGTAGAACTTCTCAACAACCTCCCGAGTTAAGAAACACTCACTACCTTTAAAGGTGATCCCCCTGTGTCCGTCCATAGCAGAGCAAGTGTAGAATTCTCTTACTAATGTCACATTGGCCTTGTTCCTCTTCTTCATAAGTTTCTTAAGGCCCCTTTGTTTGGAAAGCTCATAGAAATGGTACTGCTATATTTGTGAAAAATATTGCTCTTGAACCACCCCTCTGTTGGCAAATAACTCCACCGCTTCCTTCCTTGAAATTCTGGTCTCTTCACGAGGCCGAAGCTTCTTCTCCAAGCTTGAAGACTCCGGGTTTTTGGTGCGAGACATCTGGACGCAAAGCAAACAACCAACAAGTAACCAAAGTAAACACACAAAACAAACAAACCTAAGAAAAGAAACTAAAAACTACACTAAGCCCAGAAATCAAGCACTCCCCCATACTAGGCCTACATTTACCCATTGCCAGACTCATTTAAGCAAAATATTTGAAGATTTTGAGCCATGACATTTGCATTTTAAAACCATTAGGGAAATCATGAGAAAACCGAAGTATCCATAATTTTCCATTGCCAAAACCTTCTTTCAAATCCTCAATATGTAAAGTTAAAATCCATTAAGAAAAAGCAATATGGAGACAGCAGGAGTGAATCAGAGGTTTAAAACCTCCTCTGTGAACTCAAGTCGCGACATGAAAACAGTGAGGTCACGACACACAGAGGGACATTTTAAATTTCAGAAAACCATCTAGGTCGCGACCTAAAAACAGTGAGGTCGTGACCTGAACCCAGAAATTTCAGAAAATGTAGCACGAACTAGTTTGCTCAAAAACCAAATCTTTTTTCAGAAAATACAGTCTCAAGCAGTTCGAAAATTAGTCAAACAATATTTTCAAGTCTAGCAATACTCCACTCAACCAAAATCAAAGCCCTAAGAAAACAACACTAACTACCCCTAAAACAAAATGCAGAAAACTAAACTAGGAAGAACAAAAAACTAAAAACGAAGAGGGAAGATTAAACAGACCTTGGGAGAGTGGAAGGATGGAAGAACTGAACTCAAGGGTAGAGAGGAGGCTTGATTTTGTACTGTAGGAGGAGAATCTCAGAGTGAAGGCACTGAGAAATCAACAAGACCAAAGAACTAAAGCAACTGAACAGTTGTAGAGGAAGCAACCGTTAAAGAGGAGTTGAACAGTTGCGACTTTGGAGGGAATTTGAAAAGAAGCAGCTGTTGAAGAATCTATGATTGGAGGGTCACGACTTCAGAGAGAAACTGGAAGGCTAGAGGGTTGCGACTGGAAGGAGAAAGGAATGAACGTGAGAAGGAATGAAAAACTGAAAGGAGGGTTAAGTGGGGTTTTACAAAGGGAGGCTAGGGTTTTGGGTCCTTGCAGTGAATATAGCTTGAATGGGGGCAGGTTTAAGGGGCAACATGGTAATTAGGGTGGAAATAAGAAAGGGTAAAGAGGTGAACTCACAGAAAAATCTGACTTTTCATGTTAGGTCGCGACATGAGGTATACGAGGTCACGACTTCAGGAGCCGGAGGGGGATTTAGAGTTTCGGAAGACTCCATGTCGCGACCTGAAAACTGAGAGGTCACGACCTAAACTCACAGAGAGCCTTTACCCAATTTCTTCCTGAGTCGCGACCATATATATTGAAGTTGCAACTTAAATACCCAGAGAGCTCCCAAATTTAGGCTAACCCCCAGGTCGTGACTTGAAAACATTTAAGTCGCGACCTAAGTGTATAGAGAGGCTCTGACACTCTAGACCCTGAAAAACTTCAAATTTAAGTCCCTGAACCAAAATTACTTACCAAAATGCCTACCATAACAGCCCAACTCAACATTCCATTATCAAATTCTTAACAATTCAAAACAAAACTCCTGGACCACAAAACCTAACAACCAAAACACAAAACCAACTTTTAAGAATTCCCTCCCCCACATAGTCAAAGCAATGTCTACATTACGGTACACAATCACACCAAAACACAAAGCCAAAACACAAAACAACGAAGGTGGAAGTTGTGAAGTTCAGTTCAAGATTGAAGCATAACACGTCAACCTTTTAGAGAGACGAAAAGAGCTAAGCGTAAAGGTGGGTAAACTCAAGAGTGCAAAGAGGTGCGTAGTGGTGACAGAATAGAAGTACAAATACAATCATATCAAACTCAAGGCTAGGGAGATTATTGAAAACAAATAAACCAATAGAATTTAAAACTACTTCTACTAAGGGCATCCCTTTCATAGTTTCTAAAAGTCACAGCAAGGTAATTTAAGCACAAGTAAGTTCATGTGAATAGTAGAAGTAAAGGAAAGGGATGACCTGGCCTTAAGAAGGCAGTATGGGCTCTTCATAGAGCTTGAGGAGATGTCCATTGCACTGAAACATTTTGCCTTTAGCCTCCTCCTTGAGCTCTATCATCCTGAAGTTATGCACTTTTGTCACAATGTAGGGTCCATCCCAGCTCATCTTGAACTTATTCTTCTTGAATTTGAATCGAGCTTGATACCTTAACAACTTGTCACCCTCCTTGAACTTCTTTCTTAAGATGTTGGCATCATGGACAAGCTTGGTTTTCTGCTTATAGATGTCTGAGTTGTTATAGGCATCTAACTGCATTTCTTCAAGTTCTTGAATTTAAAGGAGTCAGTTCATGCTAGCCTCCTCCAAATCGGCATTGTAGCTCTTTACTGCCCAATATGATTGATGCTCCAGCTCTACTAGAATGTGACAGGCCTTACCATACATGATCCGATACGGAGACATACCGATTGGGGTCTTGTGGGCAATGCGGTAGGCCCATAGTTCATCATCTAGTCGCAAACTCTAGTCTCTGTTGGAGGGCTTGACAATCCATTCCAAGATGCATTTGATCTCTAAATTTGATACTTCAACCAGACCATTGGTTTGAGGATGATAAGGGGTGGACACTCTGTGGGAAACCCCATATTTTGCCAACAAGTTATTGAGTAACTTGTTGCATAAATGGGTTCCCTGATCACTGATTAGCACTTTAGGTACCCCAAATCTACTGAAGATAGTAGACTTCAGAAATTGGGAAACCATAGATGCATCATCTTTACATGTGGGAATGGCTTCTACCTACCTAGAGTCTACGGCTAAGAGAATGTAGGTGTAACCATGGGAAGGTGGAAAGGGGCCCATAAAATCTATCCTCCAAGCGTTGAAGATCTCACATAACAAAATAGGTTGCTGTGGCATTTCATTCCTTTTACTAATCCCCCCAAACCGTTGACATTTATCACATGCCTTACAAAAAGTGAATGCGTCTCTAAATAAGGTGGGCCAGTAAAATCCTGCATCTAAATCCTTTCTAGCTGTTTTTCTAGCATTAAAGTTGTCACAACTTACTATTGGATCCACTTAGGGTTTAATTAAAACTATTTTAGACCACATTGGATGGTCTTGGGCTCAAAAATCCATGAAAAATGCTGATTTTCGGATTTTTATTGTTCATCAGGCAAAAATCCAGTTTTTTAGCCCAACTTCAAAAATTCATAACTTAATCTAGAAAAATTGAAATATAGTGGTTCAAAATTCTATAAAAAGATCTTTGAATCCTCTTTCAAGGAAAAATAAGCTTATGAACCAATTCCATTTGAAAAAGTGTCAGATGTTTGTGAAATTCATCTCTGTCTATTTGGCAAAAATCCTTTTTCCAGGTTCTGAACCTTAACTTTGAAAAATCATTAAAAATCATGTAGTTAGCCATTTTTAACTTAATAAAACATGGCCCTAAACGAACATCCTACTTAGAGATTACAGCACCAACCATTAATATTTATACATAACCAAAAGTCCATGAATTTTTATGGTGTGACACCATAATTTAGTCTCCAATCTGTAGCTTGCCCTTGGGAGTTTCAGGCCCTAAAATATTAGATTGTATTTAGGGGATGAGATTTTAAGAAATCCCAGTAGCAAGATCAATCAACTAAAATATTAATATGCATCAATTACAAGCATTTCAACCTTTTGCTATTAATAGGGAACTACTTTACCTCATACATGTAGCACTCTAACATACAATAGCCAAGGCACATAAAGCAAGGAGTATAGCTACACAATCATCATCATCATCATCATCATCATTTAGTTCAACCCCATAATAGCACATGAAATTGCATAGCAATCAATGCAACACTCAACATTAAGGTTAATTAAATCTTACTACTTTAATCCAATGCTCTTTGATTTTCTTGTTCTTCTTTCTTGCTTCCACAAATACCAAACCCTAGTATGGCAATCCACAAAAAGGGTAGCAAGAATCATCAACCATTCTATATAAGAATCAATAACATAACTCAAGTAATTCCTAAACCCCTTAAAGCTTCAATCTTTATTCTTGAATTTTTAGAGTTTATTTCCTTTAACCCTAAAAATTCTCTCTTGACTCATTCCTACATGATTTTTCATATAGATTCCAAATATCTACTTGGATTTAACAAAATAAATTTCCTTCTTTCAGTTTTAGCTTGACTGAACCATTAGGGTTAAAAATCCAAAAATTACAACTTTGATTCTATGGTTTCCAACTCTTGTTCTTTAGGTTTACCCTACGCTATTTTCCATTTTGAACACAATGGAAGCCTCAAAACTTTGAAAAACACATCCTAGGGTTCAGATCTTACTTTGGGTCTCAATCAACACAACCAAGGAAACACTCCAAAATCAACCTACAACCACTTGTAACCACTAGGATCTACCATACTTTGAAGTGTTCTAGCAAGATTAGACCATAAAACTTCCTCCCCTACCCCATGAGCATTTCAGCCAGCTCCAAATAAAGAGGGAAAACCAGAAATTTCAACCGTATAAAGCAATAAAACAAAGCAAGGAACATCTTAAGACAACTTATCAAGATTGGATCTTAGTTGGAAGATCAAATATGCTTGCTTTTTGCTTGATTTCCCTTCAAGCTCTCTCTTTTTCCCTCTCTTCATGCCTTAGACAAAATATGATCTGATTTAGGGGGAGGAAAAGCTTATTAATGTTCATAAAATATCCCACCAACCATCATTAATTATTTGCCAAGTGTCAAATGCTTACTTAGTTTTAATCCTCTCTCTTAATTAACTTAAATCATAATGTAATTAAATTCCAAAGTCAAGATCCACTCTATTGGTAGCTTGACACTTGGAAAGCTTTAATTACCATCCATTAAAGGCTTGACAAGTGGCAATTTATGGGCCAAGCAAAGTGTAAGACTCTGATTAACACTTTATCAATGCACTTTTATTCCGGGTTTAATTCTTTTCTATAATTACAGTACTCTGGCCTTTGTAATTATTTTCTGTCAGATCCATAAATTATTCTCCTCATTTTTATCTTCTCAAATTGCCCTCTTTGTCTCAAATTTCATTTTCCAATAATTAAAAAAACGAAAACTAATTTCCTTCTCTTTAGTGATTTTTCCACTTTTCAAAAGAATTGGAAAAAATCTTGGATACTTGAGGGTCTTCTTTTAATTCCATAATCTCTTATAATTCCTTAGGATATCATAGGAATTTTCTTGGGATTTTTATTCTCCTTAAAAATATTTATTTGGAATTTTCCAAATAAAGGACCTTAAACTAGCTTAAATCGCCCTTAAATTCCTTTGTAATTTCTCTAAGGGCAATTTGGTCATAAAACCAATTTTATAATCCCATGTAATTCTTAACGAACATTGTCCTTATTTGTTTCTTAATTTTTTGTGGCTTGGAAATATTTTTCCATAATTATTCTTGACCAATTTTTCTTAATTAGTCAAATTTTTCATAATTGGCTTAGAAAATTATAATAATTATTTTCCACCAAAATTCTTCTATTTCTCCTTGTCATTTTTGACCCTTAATTATTTAGGAATATCCCTATTCCTAAATGTCATATTACTGGATGTGACAAAAGTGCCCCCCACATAAGGTATCATGGCAAGCCTCCAGAATGGCTTGAGCCTCTATTTCCAGGATGTACCGTCTACTCACTTGATCAGAACATAGCCTCCATAAGTGCGGTGGATGCCATATATAATAGGAAGCTTTGCTCCTAAGCTTTTAAACCTAAAAGGTGGTCAAGTGAGAAGGGATTAGACTAGTAGCAATATAGTTAACTAAGTGAGCAAACCATGGCTGAGAAACAGACAATGCACATAGAGATTGGTCAGGGAATGAATCACAGATAATATCAGAATCGAGTACTCCCTTGGTTTCTAAAGGGAGTCTGCTCAGGTGGTCTGCCACATGGTTGACATTTCCAGCTCTGTCTTTACTTCCACATCAAATTCTTGAAGTAATAACATCCACCTCAAGAGCCTTAGCTTCGATTGAGGTTTATGGAAGAGGTATTTCACTACTGTGTGATCTGTAAACACAACCACTTTAGAATTTATTAGGTATTGTCTAAACTTATCAAGTGCAAAAACAATTGCAAACAATTCCTTCCCAGTAGTGGTATAGTTTTTTTGAGTTGTATTAGAGTTTTAGAGGCATAAGCAATCACTTTCGAAACAGAATTCTCCCTTTAACCCAACATTACCCCCACACTCAAGTTCGAAGCATCACAAGAAATCTCGAAAGGCAAATCCTAGTTGGGAGAAGTCAAAATAGGAGGAGTAACTAACCTATTCCTCAATTCATCAAAGGCCAGCTCACATGCATGGTCAAATTGAAACTCAATATCTTTTTGTAACAGTTTGGAAAGAGGTAAAGCAATTTTACTAAAGTCTTTGATGAACCTTCTATAAAACCCCACATGTCCTAGGAAGGACCTCAACTCTTTCAAGTTGGTTAGGTAGGGCAAAGAAGATATCACCTTTACCTTGGCTTTATCCACGTCAATTCCTTTTTCAGAGATTAAATGACCTAGCATGATGCCTTGATTAACCATGAAATGACATTTTTCATAATTCAAAACCATCTTTTTCTCAATGCACCATACTAGAATTTGGTCAAGACTTTTCAAGCAGTCTTCAAAAGAATTTCCATAAATAGTAAAATCATCCATGAACACATCCATGCATTTTTCAATAAATTCAGTAAAAATGGATAGCATACAGCGTTGGAATGTTCCAGGAGCATTGCAAAGACCAAAAGGCATTCTTTTGTAAGTATAAGTTCCAAAGGGACAAGTGAAGGTGGTCTTGTCTTGGTCTCTAGGGTCTATAGGAATTTAGAGATATCCAGAATATCCATCTAGGAAACAGTAATGACTCTTCCCCACTAACCGTTCAAGCATTTGATCAATAAAAGGTAAGGGAAAATGGTCTTTCCTACTGGCATCATTCAGCTTCTTATAGTCAATACAAATTCTCTGAGTTTTGCACCCTAGTTGGGATGAGTTCATTATTCTCATTTTTAACTACTGTAATTCCACTCTTCTTTGGCACAACTTGTACTGGTGACACCTACTTGTTATCAGAAATAGCGTATATGATTCCGGCTTTTAGAAGTTTGTCTACTTCTTTCCTAACCACATCAGAAATTAGAGGATTTAATCTCCTTTGGCTTTGTTTAATTGGCTTGGAATCTTCAGTTAGTAAAATCCTATGGTTACAAATAGTAGAGTCAATTCCCTTAATGTCAACCAATTGCCAACCCAACGCCTCCCTATTTCTTCTAAGAACTCCCATTAAACTAGTCTCTTCATGCTCAATTAAAGAACTAGAAATAATGACAGGCAATTTATTCTCAGGCTCAAGATAAGCATACTTAAGGTTGGGAGGTAAATCTTTTAGTTCTAAAGTCGGGTATTGAATAACAGAGGGAATTAGAGTAGGAAAATCAACAAAGTTAGAGAAACTCCCCTTTGTAGACCTTTTTGAAATGCATTTGCCAGCTTCACTTGGATTGACTATGCTTGCTTCAGTCTTATTGGATGTTGCACCAAGCTCGAGTTGGTTTACAAAAGCAACAAACTTAGGCTGGTCCACCTCCATACCTATATCATTATTAGAGATTAGATCATTCAAAAATCGTAAAGTATGGGGTGTAATTTTAGAATGTGTATGAGTAGCAATTGAATCAAAAAGTGTTGGCCCTTTAACCAAAGTCTTCAAGACATGAGGTGGTGGAGCAATTGAAGTTTAAAGTTCAACAGGTGAAACAATTAAATCAGGTCGTGACCTCATATCACAGAAGCTACCCTCTTGGAATGCTTGGGTTGAAGTCGCAACTTGAGAACCCTTAGGTCGCGACTCAATTTGATAGAGGCCACCTTCGTCACAGTCTTGGTATGGGGTTGCGACTTGATAATCCTCAAGTCGCGACCTCATGTCACAGAGGCTTATATCCTCAAATTTTACTCCAGTCTCAGCACTCACTACTTCTTGAAAATCTGCATCATTAACTAATAAACTCCTTCCAAGGCCAATGTCAGTTGTAAACGCAGAAATGGAATCAAAATTTGATGGAAAAGAAAAGTCTTGAGAAATGGAAAGCATGCTATCAATTTCTAGAGAATTAATGCACAGCACCTCATCTTCGCAAGAACTGGAAAATGAATAGACAAAAGAGAGGGAATTGAAATATTTATCATATGCACTCAAAGATGAATCAAGCTTATAAGATTCATGTGATATGCAGCAGAAGAATCAATCAACTTAGGTGAACTCATGTCATAAGTATCATGCATATGCAACTCATGCTCATCCCTAGCTTGCTCAACAGCTAAATCAATAGCATTTAAACCCATGAATGTAGAATTGTCAAAAGGATAATGCATGGCTTCATTCATATTAAAAGTTACAACATGGTCTCCTACTTCCATTGTTATACAGCTATGTTTCATGCTTATAATAGTCTTGGAAGTTTGTAGGAAAGGTCTTCCCAAAATCAAAGTGCTTTCATTTGCAACTTCATTCAACATATCTAAAATATAGAAATCAGTAGGGAATACTAGGTCCTTGACTTGAACTAGAATGTCTTCTATGATTCCCTTGGGATACCTAATAAACCTATCTACTAGTTGGAGTACTACACTTGTGTCTTTGATCCCATTAATCCCTAGAGCCAAATAAACCGACCAAGGCATGATGTTTATGGTAGAACCTAGATCTAACAATGCTCCCTTAATGTGAACCTTTCCTATGGTACAGGGGATGGTGTAAGACCCAGGATCTTGACACTTAACCAGTAGTTCAACTTTGAATAAGGATGACACATTATCACTCACCTGAATTCTCTCAAAGGGCCTAAACCTTTGCGTGTCATTACACAGTTCCTTAAGTAATTTAAAGTATTTAGGATTCCCTCTTAAGAATTGAATTATGGGCACATTGATTTCTAGTTTGTTAAACAATGTGTAGGCATCAGTAGCAAACTCATCATCAAACTTTTTCTTACCAGAGAAATAGGCTTTAGGAAAAGGAAGATCTTTAGCACATACCTCCTTACCTATTGGCTTAGAGGCTCCTTGGTTGCTGGTCTCTGGCTTGTCCTCCGTTTGCTTGTCTTTGTGAGTTAAGCTCTCTATAGTGCTCTCATCTTCTGGCACAGCTACTTAAGATGCTTCTTCTTGTGCTTGAGTTGACTTCTCTTCTGGTTCAATGTGTGTTCTTGCCTTCATCACGAGCTCTTCTTCTTTGAAGCTCTTAGACCTGCCAAGTCTCATTAGGGAAAGTAAAGGACTCTCTACCCCTTGTGCATAATCATCCTTGTCTACTTTTTCACTTTCAAAGTGAACCTTTTTACCACTTCTTAGAGTTATGGCATTGAGCTCCTTTGGATTGATCACTGTATTAGAGGGAATGCCGCCTCTGCTTTTAGCTTGTATGTCATTGACCGCATTAGATAATTGGGTCAAATGACTGGTGATATCAGTGTTCTTTAAAGTGAACTCCTCCAATTTCTTTTGAACATCTGAGTTATCTTTCTACATCCCTTGCAATATGGTGGTTATGGAAATAAACTTTTCATCACTTTCCTTTATTCTCCCCTCTATGTTTATCATCTAAGCAGCCATGCTTTTTAAAAGCTGAGAAGTGTCATCACTTCTTGGCTGTGGTTGAGATGTCATGGTGTTAGGTAGAGTTGTCAACACTGCTCTTGAAGGATCTGGAAATGTGCTTGAGGAGGCCCCGGGATTGCAGAACTGATTGCCTTGGAACTGGTTTGGTCTATTTGCTCCCCCACCCCATTTGAAGTTTGGAAGATTTCTCCAACCAGGGTTGTAGGTGTTTGAGTAGGGGTCCCTTTTATGATATTGCCCCTCTCTTCCTTGGTACATAGCATTCACTTCTTTAACCGGCCTAGGGTCTTTTGAACATCTGAGTTATCTTTCTACATCCCTTGCAATATGGTGGTTATGGAAACAAACTTTTCATCACTTTCCTTTATTCTCCCCTCTATGTTTATCATCTAAGCAGCCATGCTTTTTAAAAGCTGAGAAGTGTCATCACTTCTTGGCTGTGGTTGAGATGTCATGGTGTTAGGTAGAGTTGTCAACACTGCTCTTGAAGGATCTGGAAATGTGCTTGAGGAGGCCCCGGGATTGCGGAACTGATTGCCTTGGAACTGGTTTGGTCTATTTGCTCCCCCACCCCATTTGAAGTTTGGAAGATTTCTCCAACCAGGGTTGTAGGTGTTTGAGTAGGGGTCCCTTTTATGATATTGCCCCTCTCTTCCTTGGTACATAGCATTCACTTCTTTAACCGGCCTAGGGTCTTTTGAACATCTGAGTTATCTTTCTACATCCCTTGCAATATGGTGGTTATGGAAACAAACTTTTCATCACTTTCCTTTATTCTCCCCTCTATGTTTATCATCTAAGCAGCCATGCTTTTTAAAAGCTGAGAAGTGTCATCACTTCTTGGCTGTGGTTGAGATGTCATGGTGTTAGGTAGAGTTGTCAACACTGCTCTTGAAGGATCTGGAAATGTGCTTGAGGAGGCCCCGGGATTGCGGAACTGATTGCCTTGGAACTGGTTTGGTCTATTTGCTCCCCCACCCCATTTGAAGTTTGGAAGATTTCTCCAACCAGGGTTGTAGGTGTTTGAGTAGGGGTCCCTTTTATGATATTGCCCCTCTCTTCCTTGGTACATAGCATTCACTTCTTTAACCGGCCTAGGGTCTTTTGAACATCTGAGTTATCTTTCTACATCCCTTGCAATATGGTGGTTATGGAAACAAACTTTTCATCACTTTCCTTTATTCTCCCCTCTATGTTTATCATCTAAGTAGCCATGCTTTTTAAAAGCTGAGAAGTGTCATCACTTCTTGGCTGTGGTTGAGATGTCATGGTGTTAGGTAGAGTTGTCAACACTGCTCTTGAAGGATCTGGAAATGTGCTTGAGGAGGCCCCGGGATTGCGGAACTGATTGCCTTGGAACTGGTTTGGTCTATTTGCTCCCCCACCCCATTTGAAGTTTGGAAGATTTCTCCAACCAGGGTTGTAGGTGTTTGAGTAGGGGTCCCTTTTATGATATTGCCCCTCTCTTCCTTGGTACATAGCATTCACTTCTTTAACCGGCCTAGGGCAATTAGCAGTAGTATGCATTGGCGAACTACAAAATTCACAACTTGTAGCTATTAATGCAAGGGAATGAGTCTTGTTGGAGTAGAGACTCTCAACAGTATTGGCAAGTTTAGACATGTCTTGTGCTAACTTGACCAAGAGGGGGTCTCTTTCAGATTTAGGGTCTCTTGAATCTCTTGCGTTCACATGTTGTCTATTAAGAGCAAAGGTCTTTATTAACTCCCATGCAGCCCTTGGTTCCATATTTTCCACAGACCCATTAGCAGCGGCATCTAAAACTTGTGCATCATATGTTGACAACCCATTGTAGAAATATTGCACCAAGTGCTCCTCAAGAATCTGATGGTTGGGGCACCGGGTAAGCATCTCTTGAAATTGACTCTAAAATTCAAAGAACGTCTCAAATGGCTCTTGCTTAGCTGCTGAAATTTCCTTGCGGGCAGTTGAAATCTTTATAGAGGGAAAGTATTTATCCAAGAATGCTTTCTTCAAACTGGTCCATGACTCATAGGCATTATCCACATAGAGTGGCAAGTTCATGTACCATTCTTTAGCTTTGCCTTCCAAAGATAAGTAAAAAAACTTCTACATGACGTCATCAATACTGGCTCCTACTGGCTTTATGGACAAACATTGCATATAAAGAGTCTGAAGGTGCAAGTATGGGTTTTCTCCTGCAAGACCATGAAACTTAGATAATGAGTGAATCAATTGACCTTTAATTTCAAAATCTGCATTGAAGGTAAGAAAAGCACTAGGCATAGGTTCAAAGTTCCCATCAGATTGAGTTAGTTCCTTAATGGTTCTAGCCCTAGGTTGTTCATTAATCCTATTTTGGCTATTATTTTCTCCTTGCCCCTCATTACCACCATTATTAGGTCTATTATGGTTACCATTCCCATTCCCATCGTTTAGACCATGAGGAGGTACTTCAGCCATAATTTCTTCTTCTACTTCCTCACTCTCACTAGATGAATAGGCTAGGTCTAGTAAAATAGGTGGGCTACGAGATGTGGTAGGTCTGCCTCTCCTGCCTCTACACGCTCTAGGCATGCACAATTACTCAAGAATTCAAGTACAGATAGAGTTCAAGAAAGATGCAAGTTCAAAACCGTGTATTTACCAAGTGTGTAGTTCGAAATTGAGGCAAATTCAATGATTTCAAATAATGCTCAGTGAGTTTGAGGTGTATGAAGTGCTATACACTCTCAAAGTATGTGCAGAAAGCAAAGTTATGCAAAAAGAGTAAATCTAGACACTCAAGAAGATTACTAGTGGAAAACCAGATCAGGTCGTGACTTGAAAAATTTTAGGTCACGACTCAAATGAACAGAAAGCAACCCTGAAAGAAAAGGAAGTCGAGGTCGCGACTTGCGAAATTCCAGGTTGTGACTTAAACAGACCAAGAGCAATACTGGATAACAGCAGGTTGAGGTCCTGACAAGCCACAAGTCAGGTCACGACTCACCCACTCAGGTCATGACACCACATATGTTAGGTCGCGACTTAATGTCATAGAGAGCTATTTTCACAAAATCTTTGAAGAAAAAAGCTAAGTACTTTAACCAGATGCTGAACAACTATGCACAGATCAAAATCTCAAGCAATTGGCTAAAACACTCAAGATCAATCTAGAATAAACTGTAAAATGCTATGCAAAAAAATGCAAATGCAACTGTATAGAAAAACAAGATATTTGGTTCTATTTCTCAAAACTTTTGATGCTATGAAATGCAAGATTTAAGCTCAAAAACTAAAACTCTATGAGAATTGACCCAAATCACAATAGTGAAGAAAACCAATTACTAGGGAACCAAATCAATGGCTCCCCGGCAACGGCGCCATTAATCGATGTGCTGGACTGTCGCCTTCCGGATCGTCAAGAAAGAGAGTTTCACCAAATAAAATGCAGTATAGGATGCAACCAGTCATTCTTCTTGAGGAGCTTGTTATTAGAAATCCTAGTCTAAATTGGGTTTCAAAAACATTGTAAAAAGGGGGTTTTTAGTTGTTTTAAAGGTGGTACAACAAATGCAAAGTACATAAAATTAACTATTTTTGGTATTTTGAATGAATGAAGAAATGTTTTAGATTAAAAGGGAATTATGGTTAAATAGTCTCTTGATGATGAAAGCTTAGCTATCACTGCTCTTTAGAATGATTGGGAGTTTGGAAAACCTTTAAGTCTGAAGAAAACCCCAAGTAATCACTTGGGTCCAATGCTTAATTAATGAAAACTCATTTTAATCAAAGTTAATTAACACCTCTTAAGACACTGCTGAAAACCACTTAGAGTGTAAATAAATAAATGATGCAAATGCCCTCTGAATGTCAATCGACAGCCATAAAATACCAAGCACTCAGATTAATCAACAATTATCACTGATAATCAAACTGAACACAAGGATTCAAACTGAAATATTAAAATAGATTAATCAACATTAACATTATCTAATCCAAATACAATATAATAGTCTAAATACGAGATTTACAATCATAAACCAAATTTGATACCAAGTATAAAAAGTTCCTAAATCTAGAAAAATTCAACACAGCATTAAACAATGATTTAGACTATAGGAAGAAAACTCCCCAATTAAGTCCTTGAGCTCAAGCTTTGTCTTCTATCACTAAGAGGCTAAGGGTTTAGCCTCTCATGCCTTCAAACCAATCGCAATTGCTCCAGGAATGAATAACCACGGTTAAAGCTAAAAATAAGTTGGAAAAATGGAGAAGAAGGGTGTTGGAGTGGTTTGATCGGTTTAGAAATACAAAAAATGATGAAGAGATGAAGAAAAATAGAAGTTTTGGGTGTAGGATCAATAGAGACTTGAGAGAAGATAATGGTGGCTCAACCTTGTTTAAATCTGCAGAATGGAAGAGTCCTCCTTCGTGGTGGCTGCCCTCCTTAGGTATAGAAGCTCAGAAACCTATTCCAAAACGCACAGCTTTACTTAACGCACTCAAGTCACAACCTTAGGAATGTAAGGTTGTGACTCAGGGGGCTCAGGTCGTGACTTGAGAGATTTCTTGTTGCAACCTGGGAAGACAAAGAGCTCTCATCTTTACTTAGGTCTGAAACGCGTGGCTTCAGTAAAATAGCATCTAGGTCGCGACCTAAGTAGTCCGTGTTGCGACCTAGGGAGGCAGAATACTCCCAACTTTTGTGTTCTGGTCCTTGTAACATTTTGGCTCCATCCATACTCTATCATGACTCTTGGGCCCTTCTCCAATTGCCTAAAAATCACAACAAAGAGCTTTGTAAAAATCAACTGATTACAGATCAAGGCAATTAAAATTTAGAAGAGAAAAATAACCCTTTTTTTACCCCTTAAGCTGCAAAATGCAATGCATGACTCAATGTAATCAAATGGATAAAAAATGCACGCATAATGAGGGTAAAATTGTTGCAAAATATTAGAAAACAATTGAGAAAACCATATAAAGATTGGGTTTTATCACCCTTACCAGCCCAAAACTTTACAAAATTATGATTTTGCCTCTAGTTTGGCTTAACTTCAAAATTCACCTAATTGAGGCCTCTAACATAATCTTTGGCCTACATTTATTTCTATTTCTCATTCTTGGGCCCTGACACTTCTTTCGAGTCTCTAACTTCCTCTTTTCTCAGTCCCAAAAAACTTTTCTTTTGCAATTTAGTCCTTGAGAATCCTGCTATCCTTCTAGGGAATCTTAGGACATCTGCCAAAAAAGGTCTGGTAACCTACCCATTTCAGGAAAATTTTGGTACTTCTAGGCCCAAAATTCAAGATGTGACAAGCGTTCTATATGTAGTGGTTCGATTCACTCTGAAGCTTTTATGCTTGAGGTTTAGACATAAAAGGAGGGGTGAGCCCAGTCAAGAGATAATTTACAATATAAGCATACCAAGGCTCTTTAACAACTAAAGCACATAAAGCTAAATCATGAAAAGAACCGCAAGAGAGGTCAGAACAGTCCACTCCCCTTATGTCCTCTGGTAGCCTACTCAAATGATCAACTACTTGATTCACTACCCCAGCATGATCTTTTATCTTGAACTCTTGAAGTAGTAAGGCCCACCTTATCAATCTTGGCTTGGATTGTGGCTTTTTGAGTAGATAGTAGATAGCTGCATGGTCTGTAAAAACAACCACTTGAGAATTTATCAGATATTGTCTAAACATGTCTAAAGCAAAAACAATAGCAAATATTTCTTTCTCTATAGTGGTGTAATTGACTTAAGCTAGGTCAAGTGTCTTAGAAGTATAAGCTATGACTCTAGAGTGTTTCTCCTCCTTCTGTCCAAGCATGGCACCTACTGCAAAATTAGAGTGTCACAGGATAATTCAAAATGTAAATTCTAGTTAGGTACAGTAAGAATGGGAGGTGAAATAAGCATAGATTTTAGAGTGTTAAAGGCATGTCTATATTTGTCATCAAAGTTAAATTCTACATATTTTTTCAAAAAAGTAGAAAGAAGGAGGGCAACTTTACTGAAGTCCCTAATAAAGCACCAGTAGAATTCTATATGCCCTAAGAAAGATCTTAAATCTTTTAGACAAGTGGGGTAGGGGAGTGATGAGATAACTTCAATCTTTGCTCTATCAACCTCAATCCCCTTTTGGGAGATGAGGTGACCTAAAACTATCCCTCTATCCACCATAAAATGATGCTTCTTAAAATTTAAGACAAACTTCTTTTATATGCATCTCTCAAGAGCCTGCTCTAGGCTATTCAGGTACTGATCAAAACTTTCCCTATAGATTGTGAAGTCATCCATGAAGACATCTATGTTTTCCTCAAGAAGATCATTGAATATCACTATCATGCACCTTTAAAAGTGCCTGGAGTGTTACACAACCCAAATACAATCCTTTGATAAGCAAAAGTACCAAAAGGGCATGTAAAGGTGGTTTTGTCTTGATCCTTAAGAGCAATAGGTACATGAAAATAGCCTGAAAAGCCATCTAAAAAGTAGTAGTGTGATTTGCTGGCAAGCCTCTCAAGCATTTGGTCTATAAAAGGGATAGGGAAGTGATCTTTTCATGTGGCATCATTAAGTCTTCTATAATCTATGCACACATGCCATGAATTCTGCACTCTTGTATAGATAAGCTCATCCCTTTCATTTCTAACCACTGTGACCCCGTTCATTTTGGGTACTGCATGCACCGAACTAACCCGCTCACTATCAAAAATAGGATGGATAATCCCTGTACTCAAAAGTTTAGTAACCTCCTTCTTTACTATATCAAGGATGAGAGGGTTTAGTCGTCTTTGGGGTTGTCTCACAGGTTTTGACCCTTCACTAAGTAGAATCCTATGTGTGCAAATAGCCAAACTAATTCCAAGAATGTTTGCTAAGGTCTACCCTATTGCCCACTTATGCTCCCTCACAAATAAGAGTCTCTCTTCCTCACCCTCAGACAATGAGTTGGCAATGATAATAGGTAATTACTCATCAGACTCAAGAAAAGCATATTTTAAAGTAGGGGTCAGGTGTTTCAAATCAAGCATAGGTGGTTACACAATAGAAGGGATCAATTTATGAAGTTCAAGAGAGAACAGATTACTCCCTTTTTCTTCAACTAATGATAGCTCTAGTCACATGTAGTTAGCTTTACAATCTCCTTCTACTCCAAGCGTTGAACTAACTTCAAGTTGATCTCTAGCAGCAACTGCCTTGGAGAGATTCTTCTCCATACTTGAATCATCACTAGACAACACATCATGCAAGTAACTCATGGTATGAAGAGAATTTACAGTAAATAAATCAGGAGATGTAAGGGATTGAGAATAATCCTTAGGTTCAAGTTGTCTTTGCCTCAAATAAGCAGGTGGGATAGCTGAAAGTGGACCCTTTTTTTTATCTTCAATTAAACACTCAGTTCCATCAATTTCCACTATAGCAACAACTTCCATAAGGCTGAAACATTAGCGAAAAAACTTTTCCCAAGGGGATAATCACTCCATATGTGAATCAGTAGATAATATAGAAAATGTGCGTGGGATGAAAAGCATGCAATTAACTACTATACAGTTAAGGCATGTCACGTCACCACCACATAAACAAGTAGAAGGAAAAGAATAAAGAGATAAAAAGGAAGAAACCAATTTATCCTCATCAACAGAATCAAGTTCAGATTAAAAAGAATCATTTTGCATGCATCCTCAACAACAATATCAATTATATTAACACCTAAAAGTGAATAGTCCTCATGAGGATATTTCATAGCCTCATACATGTTAAAACAAACTTTGTGATCACCTACTTCTATAGTAATGGTACATTCTTTCATGTTAATCATAGTGTTAGTAGTCCTTACGAAAGGTTGACCAAAGATTAGTGTGGTGTCATTTACAAGCTCAGAAGACATGTCAAGCATATAGAAGTCAACAGGAAAAACCAAATCCTTAAGTTGGACCAACATATCCTTAATAATGCCCTCAGGATACATAGTAGTCATATTAGCTAGCTGGAGTACAACAGTAGTAGACTTAAGAGTTTTGACTCATAGTGAAGTGTAAATAAACTTAGGCATGACATTAATAGCCGCCCCTAGATCTAACAAGGCTCCCCCTATAGTGACTTTTCCTATAGTGCAAGGGATAGTGAAAGATACAAGGTCTTGGCATTTTATAAGAATTTGGGGTTTAAATAAGGCAGACACATTAGAGGGTAACTAAACTCTTTCATTAGGTTTAAATTTCCTCTTTCGTGTGCACAACTCTTTTAAAACTTTGGCATACTTAGGAATCTTTTTAATCAGGTCAAGTAAAGGCATATTCATTTCAACTTTCCTAAAAGTTTCAAGCAACTCATTATCTTGCCTTTCATTAGCCATTTTCACATTTTTCAAGTAGGAATGAGGAAACGGGAGTTCATTGATATTTACCTCTTTACCCTTATTGCTCAAGGCTCCATGATTGCTTGGTTCAGATTTCCTTGTATTCCCCTTGCTATCATGCTTTGTGGTGGACTCCTTCTGCAGTAATCTTATCTCCTTAGAGCTCTCTGAGCTCTTGAGCCTTATAGGTGATTGTGGTAGCTCATCATATTCAATCTCCTCATCAATTGCCTCTTCCTCCTCTTTACTAAATTTCACTTGCTTCCCACTTCAAAGAGTGATAGCATTTAAACCCTTAAGGTTTATAATAGTGTTGGAGGGAATAGAGCCACTACTTCTAGCTTGTTGCTCACTCATGTTATTGGATAGCTGAGTGACATAAGAATTGATGTTCTCAGCTTTTGTCTCCCATTTCTCCATCCTCTTTTCTAGAGCATTGAATCGAGCATCATTCTTAGAGAAGTCTTGTTGAATTAGAGAAGTTAAGGAGTTGAACTGATTGTCATTTGAAGTCAATTCTTCTTTCATTAATGCCATCATGTTATGTAGGAGTTGATTTGTGTCTTTCTTAGGTGGAATAGTTAAGGCTTGCTATTGGTTTTGGAACTAGTTTGAGTATGGACCAGCTCCTCCACCTTTCTGAAATCTATTTGGAGGTCTACTCTCTTCGTTTCTCCAACCAAACTGAGGGTTTGCTGATTTAGCCCAATTATTCTATGTTATTTCATATCGTTTTAAGGGTATTTATCATAGATTTTGGCTCCTTTTAATGATAATTGTGCTTAATTTAGATTAAGAGTCCTTACTTTGAGTTAGTATCTTTTTGAGGGTAAAATTGTCATAATTGGTTATTAATTGTATTCAGTTGATTTCTAGGACAATTGATGCTTCAAATTGTTGCTTTTTATTGTAGGACACTTGAGAATTGGAGCTAAGATCAAAGACCAAAGGATGACACAACACAAGATCAGAGTATCAGCACTAACACACTTCGCCGCGGCGAAGAGAATTCTTCGCCGCGGCGCCAGAATGGAAATCTCACCAGTGATCTCTCGGGCAGAGTTCGCCGCGGCGAACACACAAGATTAGGCGGAGCTCCTCTCGGGAATGCTTCGCCGCGGCGAAAGACTCGTATCAGCAACGCCAGATCCGGATCAGAACGCGAAAATGGAGCCTCTAATCATATGATCCGACCCATATGGACCCTTTAAACCCTTAGAAACCCTATTTTTGAGGGAACACTCCATCATTCAGCCCCCACCTTCGTATCTTTCATCCTCTTCTCTCGTTTCCACCTCAGAAACCCTAATCCCATTTCCATTTCTCCCATCTGCTGCTGCCATGGCTGAAGAACAATACCTAGTTGGAGTTGATTCAAGAGTTATGACTAGCTAAGCTTCTCAACTCTTGAATATGGTGGAAGAAGCATGAGTTCACAAAGCTTCAAAGGGGAGTTAGCTTCATCTATAAGTTCTAGTTCTTTGTTTATGAATTCCTAGGTCTTAGGATTTGTAAATTTGGGCTGAACTATTTTGATTATGGTTGTAATCAATTCTGGATGATTGTTTTGTGTATTGGATTATTAGTGTTGAATTTGAGCTTCAATACATGTGGTTACATGTATGTTTTTATGCAACTCTTTTGATACTCTCTGTCTTGCATGGTAATGTGTGATTGTTGAGTTGATCTGGGCTTGCATTTAACCAAGTGCATTAATTAATCTTAATACACACACTAAGTGAGCTTAATAGGATCTTATGAAATGGGTACCATTGATTAAGATCCTAGACTTAAAGAGTTCTTTAAGGTTTTTCATTTAGAAAACTTGGTGATTTCTACTCCCATACTTATTTTGAACTATGATTGCTTCAAAGCTATATTCAAGAGATTGCATATCATTAACTTCACTTCATTACTACTATCTTAGAAAAATCCAAAAACATAGTCACTTAGATTTGAATTAATTGCATTTAGTTTTAGCATTTCACTAATGGATAAAAACACCAAAAACCCCTTTTTCATTACTCTGCATAGCATTAATCTAACTTAGACATCTAATTTAGGCTCCCAAAAGAGAACGACCCGAGTTTGCACTACTGCATAGCTTGGATAAATTTTGAGCGAGAACCTCTAAGCGAACGACAAGAAAAGGCTCTCTTTCAAGTGGCGCCGTTGCCGGGGAGCCAAGAAATTGGTTCTCTAGGTTAGCTTGTGCTATTTGATTGTTGATTGAAGTTTTGATCTTTGTGGGTAGCATTTAGGATAGTTTAGTTGCATATTTGTTCATAGTATAGGTTTTCATCTTGCATAGCATCAAAATTTTTGGAAATACAAACAAATATACTGATTTTCTTGATTTTCAGCATCTCTCTCGTTGCATCAGTGAAGTCCAGTGTCTGATAAGCATACTGCCAACTTTCGCCGCGGCCAACTCTTTGAAAAACCGCAGGAATTTCTCTCGGGATACTTTCGCCGTGGCCAACCCCTGTTTTCGCCGCGGCCAACTTCTCTGAAAGTTTTTAACACTTGCATTCAGCTTCTTTATCTGTGCATACATACTCATACCCCACCCATACATACTCATACTCATCCATACATACTCATACTCATCCATATACTTTCATACTCACACCATACACTTGCATCCATCACATTGCATACTTTTATTTGACTTTGTGTGCTGCAAGTCAATTTTGTTACTTTTTCTCTTGTGATACTTATTTTGCATGCCACGAAAAACCAAGCTTGTGCCCTATAACCCTGAGATTGAGAGAAGACTCACAGAGATAAGAAGAGAGAAAAGAGTCGGAGGGACAAGTGAGTTGGTGATCGAGCAAGAGAATATTTCAGTGGAATCTAGCCTATCCAGTAGTGAGAGTGAACCTACTGACCAAGAGATAATGGCTGATTTACCACAAAACCAACCTCATCCTAACCCCAATGCCAACCAAGTAAGGAATGGAGGCAATGGAGGAAATGGTGAGCAAGAGAGAGTGGGAGAAAATAATGGGAACCCTAGAAGAAGAACAATTAAGGAAGCCACCACATCTGATGTTAACTTTGACCCATTTACTGCTGCATGTCCAAATTTTGAAGTTAATTTTGAGATTAAGGGTTTATTGATTAACTCTCTTCCTAAATTTCATGGCTTGACAGGAGAAGACCCATACCTCCATCTGCAATCTCTTTCCATGATTTGTCAGAGTATGAAGCCTGTGGGAGCATCGTTGGACCAAGTACTATGGAAGGTTTTTCATCTATCCTTGGAAGGCAAGGCTAGGGAATGGTACATGAGTCTTCCAAGACATGTAGCTGATGCATACCATAGCTGGGGGAACTTAAGGAAGGCATTTTTGGAGAAATACTTTCCGGCTTCTCGTACTTCATCAATGAGGAAGGAGATTTATTCTGCCAAGCAAGACTACGATGAATCCCTCTATGATTACTGGAATAGATTTCAGGACCTACTTTCAAGATGCCCACATCATCAAATTCCGGATGAGCAACTGGTGCAGTACTTCTATGATGGGTTGAAGAACCAAGAGAAGGGTATGTTGGATGCTGCATCAGGAGGATCTTTGATAGACTCTACTGCTGCGGAGGCTTGGGATTTGATAAAGAAGATGGCCCTGAATCATCAACAACATGGTGTGAGAGATACTAGAGGAGTCCATGAGATGGGAGTTGCTTCGGTGCATAGTAGAAGAATGGACGCTTTGGAATCAAAAGTAGATTCTTTGGGAAGCCAAGTGACATCTCAATTGTCTTTGATCACTGCTGAATTGAAGAATTTGAGTGTTCAAAGGACTTCTTCCACTTCTCAAGCTTTAGTTGCTCCAAGCTGTGACACTTGTGGGTCTGTTAAGCATGTCAGCAGCTTATGCCCTAACACTCTTGAAGAGGTGTCTGCTGTCTTTCATGGGAGACCAAACCATGATCCAAAATGGAATCCCTACTCTAACACCTACAATGAAGGATGGAAGGCTAATCCAAATTTCAGATGGAGCAATGGGGACAACAATAATAACTTCAAGGGGAGTACTTCTAGAGCCATGGTTCCTCAAGAGCAATATGCTAGAGATGATGATAAGCTTGGTCAAATTCTCAAAGGCATTCAAGTGATGAATGATAATATCTCAAAGAATGAAGTTAGGTCTGAAGCAAGATTTGCCTCTATTGAAAGTAAGATGGAGCAAATGGAAACCAGGACCAACAACCTCAGTTCTTATGTCACTCAATTATCTAATAATATAAGTGACCAACAAGCTAAGAATTCAGGAACTATGCCTTCCAACACTGTCATTAATCCTAAGTCTGTGAATGCCATATGTCTACGAAGTGGAAAGAAAGTTGGACCTATTCAAGGCTTAAGTGATGATGAAGAGGTGGATGGAGTGATTGAGGTTGAGAATCCACCCAAGAGGTCTGAAAGCTCTAAAGAAACGAAGCTACTCAAAAAGGAGTCCACTAAAGAGCACAAAAGCAAGGAGAGCAAGAAGCAACAAGAGACAAGCACTAATGGAACCTTAAGCAATGAAGGTAAGGAGGTAAATCTCAATGAACTCCCTTTTCCTCACTCTTACTTAAAGAGCATGAAAATTGCTAATGAAAAACAAGATAATGAGTTGCTTGAGACATTTAGAAAAGTTGAAGTTAATATACCCTTGCTTGAACTGATTAAGAAGATCCCTAAGTATGCTAAATTTTTGAAAGAGTTGTGCACAAATAAGAGGAAGTTTAAACCTAATGAAAGAGTTCAATTACCCTCGAGTGTTTCTGCCTTGTTTAAACCACAACTCCCAATTAAGTGTCAAGACCCCGGTTCCTTTACTATACATTGTACTGTGGGTAGGACAACCATTCCTAAAGCTTTACTTGATTTAGGTGCTGCAATTAATGTTATGCCTAAATCAATGTATGAGTCTTTACAAATCAAAAACCTCAAACCTACCACCATGATGCTTCAGTTAGCTGATAGGACTGTGAGGTATCCACATGGCTTCTTAGAGGATATTCTTGTGAAGGTGAAAGATTTAGTTATTCCTGCTGACTTCTATGTTTTGGATATGCCTAATGAACAAGGTGGGGATGGAACTCTGATTTTGGGTAGACCCTTTCTGCGAACTTCTAATACCAATATTGACATGCAAAAGGGTTCTATCACTATGTCTGTTGGGGATAAATTTGCATATTTTAATATGTATGAACAAATGAAACAACCGCATGAAGACTATTCTATGTGTGATGTTAATGTTATTGATGGGTTGTTCATAGATAAGCTTGATAATGTTAATGAGATGCATGTTTCATCCCCTATTTTTGATTCTGCTTCCCCCTCCCTTTTAAATGGTAGTGACGTGGACTGTTCTGCTGTTCATCAGTCAGATTACACCCTTTCCACTCCATCTGATTATGTTATTACTGATGTTGCATTTGCGAAGTCTTCTACTAACCCTCATAAGCTCGAGAAAGGCTTTGTTTTTGATGATGTTACAGGTGTTAGTAGAGCTGAAAAGACTTCCAAGGAAAAGAAATATTTCAACCTTTTTAGGGAGCTGCGTGCCCTGAATACTGTGCATGGACCTGTTACAGTTCCAATTATTATCCACCCTACCATCTCTACACCCTCAACTGAGACAACCTATCAGGAGATGGTGGCTGCTCTTATTGATAGAAAGAAAGTGGATTCTGAGGAAAAGAGCAAAGAGCCTACATCTTTCAAGCTCTATTTTAAGGAGAAGAAGAAAATGAAGAAACCTTCTGCCACTTTCCCTCCTCTCTCCATTGACCACTACAAGGTCATTGATCTAGTCTATGAAGACCCTTTTCTATCAACCCCTGAGGAGGCTGTGAAGATTAAAGCTGGTACTGAGGTATGGGGTCTACTGTCCACTTATCAGACTCCAAAGGCTGAGAGAAGGGCCAAATGGATTGGACCTTTTGAAGTTCAGTCAACATGCCAGCGTAGGAAGGTTGTGATAAAGGATGCTGAAGGCCGGTTCTTCCAAGTCAAAAAGGAGCGCCTTCGTTTCTTTAAGGAGAGCTATCAGCCTCCATGACACCTCAGGTCGCTTCTTTCCTTTACCTATCTTGTTTACCATGTTTTGCTTTGTTTTGATTGATTAGATTGTTGCATGAGTTAGTGAGATAAGTGTGAGGGAAGGAGCTTACCAGTAGGAAAAAGTAGTTTAGTTTTAGCTTATAGTTTTTTTTTTTATTAATTTTCCCCTCTATGTTCTTGTCTTCTTCCTTTCTTCCTTTGTGCTTAATTGTCTACTTGGTCAAGCATTGTGGACAATGCTTTGTTCAAGTGTGGGGGAGGGAACCAAGGGATTGATATTCAATAATTGTGTTGTGTTTTTCTGTGCTTAATGAATGAAAAATCTGGTTTTCTAAAAATTTTCAAAATTTTGATTGATTTTCGAACATAATTAGAAGATTTTTGAGTTAAAATTTTTGAAAATTTTGCTTCAAGTAACTTACACTTGAATTTGTGTATTCTTGGACTTTGGTAAATGTTTTTGAACTTGTATTGATACTCATGAGAATTGCTATTTGTTCAAAGTTGATTGTTTTAGTTTCATTGGTCACAATTCTTCAAGCTTGCTTTTATATTGATTGGTTAATGCATTGTGATTAATCTGGAGTACAATTAATCTTTGTGCATGAGCATTTGAGATTTAGCCTTGTTGGAAGATTCTTTGAGCCTAATTTTCATTCATAGTGAGTTGCATCCACTTACATTTTCCACTTTCTAGAACTTGTTCTAATTCTTAATCAAGACTTAGTTGCATTAATGTGATGAGCATGATAGAGGCATTCTTTTCTAAACCCTTACATTCCAAACACAAACCCACATGATTTTATCCATTGCTAACCATTTGAGCCTTCATCTTTTCTTAAGTGCCAAGAGATGCATTATACATTCAAGTTTCCAACATTTTTACTATTCTATTCATGATGTGTTAAACTTTGTCTTCTTGGGTTTTGAATTGCAAAAAAAAAAGAGAAAAGAGAAATAGAAAAAGGCAAAGAAATAGAAGAAAATGCTTGAGAAAAGCCAAAGAAAGAAAGATCAAAATAAAATGGTACCAATAGAATAAAATGTTGAAATAAGGCAATTCATTGGTGGTTTGAAGAACAAAGTTGTGCTTTAAGAGATTAGAGTAAATGTAGTTGGAAACCTTTTCTAAAATGCTTGGTGCTTAATCATTTCATATCTTTTCACCTCATCTTATTTCATTTAACCCTTCCCATTATCATAACCTTAAAAGTCCTCTTGATCATTATTCATGCATTAGAAGTGGAGAGGTAGGATTTTAACAAGCTTATGGCAAAGTGTTGATTAAGTGGATTTGAGAGAGAATTACCCCAACTTGGTGAGTAGAGTGAAACAATTTATATCTTGAGTGTTTTCTCTTTTGTCATTCCCATTGCATTGATTGTACTCTACTTTAATCCCTTCTCATTAACCTAGATCACTATGATGCTTGTTTAAAGAGTTGGATTAATGGCACTACTGCTTTCTTACTTTGAATTCATAGGGGTTCCCATTTGTATCAATACTATTCTCTTGCTTCAGTTTTGTATTGCCTTTGTCCAGGAGTACAAAGGTTTAAGTGTGGGGGATTTGATTTAGCCCAATTATTCTATGTTATTTCATATCATTTTAAGGGTATTTATCATAGATTTTGGCTCCTTTTAATGATAATTGTGCTTAATTTAGATTAAGAGTCCTTACTTTGAGTTAGTATCTTTTTGAGGGTAAAATTGTCATAATTGGTTATTAATTGTATTCAGTTGATTTCTAGGACAATTGATGCTTCAAATTGTTGCTTTTTATTGTAGGACACTTGAGAATTGGAGCTAAGATCAAAGACCAAAGGATGACACAACACAAGATCAGAGTATCAGCACTAACACACTTCGCCGCGGCGAAGAGAATTCTTCGCCGCGGCGCCAGAATGGAAATCTCACCAGTGATCTCTCGGGCAGAGTTCGCCGCGGCCAACTTACAGCTTCGCCGCGGCGAACACACAAGATTAGGCGGAGCTCCTCTCGGGAATGCTTCGCCGCGGTGAAGGTATACCTTCGCCGCGGCGAAAGACTCGTATCAGCAACGCCAGATCCGGATCAGAACGCGAAAATGGAGCCTCTAATCATATGATCCGACCCATATGGACCCTTTAAACCCTTAGAAACCCTATTTTTGAGGGAACACTCCATCATTCAGCCCCACCTTCGTATCTTTCATCCTCTTCTCTCATTTCCACCTCAGAAACCCTAATCCCATTTCCATTTCTCCCATCTGCTGCTGCCATGGCTGAAGAACAATACCTAGTTGGAGTTGATTCAAGAGTTATGACTAGCTAAGCTTCTCAACTCTTGAATATGGTGGAAGAAGCATGAGTTCACAAAGCTTCAAAGGGGAGTTAGCTTCATCTATAAGTTCTAGTTCTTTGTTTATGAATTCCTAGGTCTTAGGATTTGTAAATTTGGGCTGAACTATTTTGATTATGGTTGTAATCAATTCTGGATGATTGTTTTGTGTATTGGATTATTAGTGTTGAATTTGAGCTTCAATACATGTGGTTACATGTATGTTTTTATGCAACTCTTTTGATACTCTCTGTCTTGCATGGTAATGTGTGATTGTTGAGTTGATCTGGGCTTGCATTTAACCAAGTGCATTAATTAATCTTAATACACACACTAAGTGAGCTTAATAGGATCTTATGAAATGGGTACCATTGATTAAGATCCTAGACTTAAAGAGTTCTTTAAGGTTTTTCATTTAGAAAACTTGGTGATTTCTACTCCCATACTTATTTTGAACTATGATTGCTTCAAAGCTATATTCAAGAGATTACATATCATTAACTTCACTTCATTACTACTATCTAGAAAAATCCAAAAACATAGTCACTTAGATTTGAATTAATTGCATTTAGTTTTAGCATTTCACTAATGGATAAAAACACCAAAAACCCCTTTTTCATTACTCTGCATAGCATTAATCTAACTTAGACATCTAATTTAGGCTCCCAAAAGAGAATGACCCGAGTTTGCACTACTGCATAGCTTGGATAAATTTTGAGCGAGAACCTCTAAGCGAACGACAAGAAAAGGCTCTCTTTCATTTGCTTTCTATCCCTCATTATAGATATTAGAATAAGGATCCACTTCTGATTTGGATGCCCTTGGTAGATCGTAGACACCTCTTTATACCAGCCTAGACAGACACTAGAAATGTGTATCACTGAACCACAAGTCTCGAAACTAAGAGCAGTAATATCCATAAGGGATGGTGGTCGATATACATGCATATTCTTCAACTCTGCAGTGATGAGGGATAGTTGAGAGGTCACTTTGCTTTCCAAAGAATCGACCTTCAACTCCAAAGTGTCTATTCTTCTATTGTGAGCTGTGGAAGCTCTCAACTTATTCACCCCTCTAGTGTCTCTTATACCATATTCCTGATGATTTAGAGCCATTTTCTTGATCAGATCCCAAGCTTCTTCGGTAGTTGAGTCTATCAAAGATCCTCCTAATGCAGCATCTAACATACCCTTCTCTTGGTTTTTTAACCTATTGTAGAAGTAGTGCACCAATTGTTCATCCAGAATCTGATGGTGTGTGTAACATCCCAATTTTTGGGCCTAGAAGTATCAGAAATAGCCTGAATGAGATAGGCTACCAGACCCCTTTTAGTAGAGGTCCTAAAGATGAGAAAGGAAGTTAAAGCAGTTTCAGGGACTAAACTGCAAAGTGAATGTTTTAAGGGGCTAAAGGGTAATCAAAGTTAGAGATTCCAGTAAAGTCTCAAAGGCCCAGAAAGAGAAAAGAGGCTAGATACAGACCAAAGGTTAAGTTAGAAGCCTCAAAGAGATGGTTTTATGAGGTTGAGCCTAAGCAGGGATAAAACCGTAAATTCAGAAAGTTACGGCCATCAGGGGTAAAAATGAAAAGTACTTAGAAAATTCTAGGAAAATCCCAGAAAATGGGAAATAATATTCTAAGGCTCTTTTGTGAAGAGAGATGACGAAAATACCTCTGAGGTAACTTAAAAGGAATTTATAAGTTTATGGCTCAATTTGAGATGTAGAGGTAGATTTAATTGTTTGAATCATAAAGAAACCTCAGAAAATTATGGTAAAATGGGGATGTATGATCTAAGAGACTGTAGAAATTATAAAATTAGTCTCATCCCCAGAAGACAAGCAAAATGGCTTTAAGAATATTTAAAAGCCAGTTGTGCCGAAAAAGGGCATTTTAAAGAATGATTTTTAAGCACGGCTACAGGTTGAGTTATGACCTGAGAAAATTCACAGATTTTCTCTAGAATATGAGGAATTTTATGATATTTTTAGATGAATTTTTGGAGCTCTGGATTGAATAAAATGCTCCAGTCAAATATTAAATAATTTTGTCCCCTAAATAGGAGACAAAACTAAAGAAAATATCTAAGAGCCATTATGACGATGCTGAGTCAGCGTGCTGAGTCATCAAGCGTAATCATGACACCGACGAGTCATCATGCTGAGTCATCAAACGTAATCATGACACCTATGAGTCATCATGCTGAGTCACCAGAAGATATTTATGGATAGCATAAAAATCAAAACGCAGTATGGGAATATTTTAGACAGTCTTTTGTCTACCCGTTATAGTGAAATCTCTACTGCATGACTCAGTAAGGTTAAGTAGCCTGTCAGTAGAGCTAATTATTTTCATCTATGCTCCTCTCAGGTGGCACCATATATGTACTTAATTAAGATGAGACAATAGTGTCAGAACATGTCCTGGTGGTACAGGGTAAGTCAGGACCCGAAAAGTATCTGATATGGTGCAAGATTGGCTTGATAAGTGGAGAAATAATTAAGGAGATATTTTTGCATGAATTTTCCATTTATTTTCTCCCTATTTTAATGCCATAAATGATGAAAGGACATGAAAGTGACAAGTGTACGGTAGATGAGAAAAAGAAAATATTACGTGTACGGCTAGATGCAAGACATGTGTACGGTCGGATGCAAGACACATGTGCGGTTGGATTAAAGACATGTGGCTTGATGATGTAAGCATGATGTCATCATGATGAGGTAAGCATGATGTCATAGGACACTTGTCACCATAAGATCAAAAGAGAAAATGGACGGTCCAGATCGAGCCACGTATTTTTAAGATCAACGGTCCAGATTCAGTCTGTTTTTCTATAAATACCCCCTCCCCTCCCTACCATTTCGTCCAAGCATAAGGAATCCATGGGGAAGCTCTTGAAAAATGGTTTCTAGAGAGAGAAAGAGGAGGGAGAAAGAAAGGCCAAGTGGTTCCAAGCCAGATCAAACTCTAAAACAAGGTATGTGATGGTTATAGCACCTGATTTTATGCCTATTTCGGATTAGTTACTGTGCGTATCTGATTCTGAAATTTTGCATGGTTAAAGTATACTCTGTGAGCTTTAAATCCATATGTAGAACACTTTATTTGGATATGTGTACGATTTATGGTGATTTTTCAAAGTTAGGGTTTGAAATCTGGAAACAGTGTTGAACTTTTGGAAGAGTTTCGAGTTCCGTACAGTTCCGGTACTGTTCGGTGTAGAATTGGCTCCTGAAACTATTTTTCCTTTAAATTTAACTTAAGGATATTCTAGTGAGACTTGGAAGCACTCAATTTGGATTTTTATAGAATTAATTATGAATTTTCAAAGTTGAGCAAAAAGTCTGGAAATTCTGCGTGAACAGTACCCGCGAAGCAAAATTTCCAGATTTGGTATTCTTGAATCTAAGGCCATCTAAAGTGGTCCTAATTAATAAGAAATGGATCTTAAGGATGGGAAATGATAAGATTTATGTTAGAAAAGTTGGAAAGAAAACCCTAAGACTAAGAGAAAGGGTTGAGGTTCAAGAAAGCTAGTCTTGAACTTTATATAATCTAGTGGTCCTAATAGATTGTATGATCATTATGACTATGTTTAGGACCTTTGGAACATCCAAGAGGATGTTTGGTGATGTTGACCGAATGTCCACATGGTTGGAAAGACAAGGGAATCAAAGGAAAAGCAAGGGGAAAGCCATGTTACAAGGTAGTGAACTTACCTATACTGTGTGCTTGATATGTATGCTTGCATGATGTGATTGTGTTGCCATGATGTGACTAAACTATGATGAAATGTTTGCAAAGTTATGTTTGTAAGTTTATGTTATGTTTTGCCTTGGCAATATGTTATGGAAGCATGAAATGCTTTAGCTTACTTTCCATGGCATTCATGTGTTAATGTTATAACATGTCATGCATGTGCATTATGTCTTGCATGCTTATGGGTAGTGTTTGCTACTGAGATTCTCCCGAATCTCACCCCTCCCTAACCAAACATTTAGGTCAATCAATGATGGGCAATAATGGCATGAGAAGCAAGGAGAAGTAAGCGCAGAATTATTCTTGTTAATGGATGAGACTGTTGATAAATGTATAATTCTACTATTTTGTGAACTATGTTATGGATGCTAATGATGCCATGTATTTAATTATAATATTTATGGCATGAATGAAAGTGTATGAGCATGAACGAGAAAGAGTAAGGCCATGTTATGTATGCCAAAGAAATAAAAAGAATTAAAGAGATGTTAAGGGATAAAACGTAAGTCCTGGAGCAGTGAGTTTGTAGCTCCGGTTTGACCTATCAAACGAGTGTGTTAAGTCATAAGATTTGGCAAGCAAAGAGATCTGATGTTTCTCTTTAAAATGAGGGGTAGTTTGCCCGATTCCGATAACCGAGCAGAAAGTTATGCCTTTCCAAAGTTAGGCAAAAATACAGTAAAATCCGAAAATGACCAAATGAACAGTAACTTTTTCAAAGAAAATTGAGCTCGAATTTCAAGGCAATCAGTTCAGGAACTATTTTTCCTCAAAATTTTATCCAAAGAGATTTCTGTAGAACTTGGAATCACTCAATTTCAATTTTTCTACAATTAGTTATGAATTTTTGAAGTTTGTCACATTTTAAGGTGACAATGAATAGTAACCCGTAAATGAAAATTTTCAAACTTGATTTTTCATCAGTTGTAGCCTTCAAAAGTGATTCCAAATGCTTCCGCAAGGAAAGCTAATTGATTTAAACATGAGGTGTTATAGTGTGGGCATCTTAAAAGTAGATCCTAGAATCTATTCCAATAATCATAAAGGGATTCATCATAATCTTGCTTAGCTAAATAAATCTTCTTTCTTATCAATGAAGTTTGAGAAGCCAGAAGTATTTCTTCATAAATGCTTTCCTTAAGATCCCCCAACTGTGATATGCATTTGCTACATGCCTTAAAATGCTCATAAACCATTTTTGAGCTTTTCCCTTTAATGATAAATGGAAAACCTTCCACATTATTTGGTCAAGAGATGCTCCCACAGGCTTCATGCTCTGACAAACCATAGACGAAGATATAGATCTTCTCCTATCAAGCCATGAAATTTTAGAAGTAAGTTAATCAATAAATCTTTGATTTCAAAATTAAGTTCAAAATTTGGACATACAGCAGTAAATGGATCAAAATTGATGTCAGAAGTTGTGGCTTCCCTAACTGTTCTCCTCCTGGGGTGGCCATTATTTTCTCCTACACTCTCATGTTCCCCATTACCTCTATTGCCACCGTTTCTTAGTTAGTTGGCATTAGGATTAGGATTCGGTGGGTTAGGCAGTATATCAGCCATAATCTCTTCTTCAATAGGCTTACTCTTGCTACTGGATAGGCCAGATTACACAGAAATATTTTCTTGCTCAACCACTAGTTCACTTATCCCTTCAACTCTCTTTTCTCTTCTTATCTCTCTAAGTCTCCTCTCAATTTCAAGATTAAAGGTCACAAGTTTGGTTTTTTGTGGCATGCAAGATGAAAATCAATAGGGAAAAGAGCAAACAAAATTGACTTGTAGCACACAAAGTCGGATAAAAGTATGAAATGTGATGGATGCAAGTGTATGGGTGAGTATAAGTATGTATGCACAGAAAGAACGGCAAACAAATTAAGTTTTCAAAATTGTCTAGAAAATTTTTCCCGCAACGAAACTTTCCCGAGGCTGAAAATAGTCTGGAGAATATAGGTTGGCCACAGCGAAATCACAAGTTGGCCAAGATGAAAGTGTCCCGAGAGGGATCCTTAAAAATTTCTACTAGTTTGCTGTGGCAAAACAGAGAGTTGGTCATGGCGAAAATCCATAGACAGCAGGAACAAGATTCTGAATGATGCAAATGTAAAGTGCAAAGTGTGAAAAGTGAAGAAAATCAGTATCTTTGTTTGTATTTCTAAAAATTTTGATACTATGCAAAATGAAAACCTATACTATTGACAAGTATGAACCTAAACTACCTAAAATGCAATTAAAAAAAGGTCTCTTAACCTCAATTAGTAGCAAAAATGACACAAGCTAACCTAGAGAACTAATTTCTTAGCTCCCTGGCAATGGGGCCATTTGATTTCGTAACCTTTTCTTAGCCCTTGGAGGTTAAATCAAAATTTTATCCAAAGATTGTACTTGGAGGTGTACTGGGTCGGTTTGTAGGAGTGGTGTTAGACATTATTATCGAAACCACTTAAGGTTAAATCAAAACCATTTGGGATCACATTAGATGGTCTTGAGCTTAATTTTATCACAAAAATGCTGATTTTTGAATTTTTACTGCTCATCAGGTAATAATCAAGTTTTCTGGCCCAACTTCAAAAATTTATAACTTAATCTAGAAAAATTAAAATGGAGTAGCTCAAAATTTTATAAAAAGATCTTTGAATGATCTTTCAAGAAAAAATAATCTTGTGAACCAATTCCATTTGAAAAAGTGTCAGGTTTTTGTAAAAGTCACCTTTATCCTTTTGGTAAAAACTCTTTTTTCAGATTCTGAACCTTAACTTTGAAAAATCATTAAAAATTGTGTAGTTGGCTATTTTTAAAGAATTAGCTATCAAAATAAAGCTCAGAACGTGATCTACGATCATGCCAAATTTTGTGCTTAAAAGCATTCAGGAAATTAATCAAAACGTTAGTTAAAATTGGCAGTATCAATAGGTTTACAGCACTGCCCAAGCTGAATGTTTACATAACCAAAAGTCCATGAATTTTTATGTTTTGACACCATAATTTAACCTTTAATATAAAGCTTGCACTTGGAAGTTTCAGGCCCTAAAATATTAGATTGCATTTGGGGGATGAGTTTTCAATGAAATCTCAGTAGCAAGATCAATCAACCAAAATATCAATATGCATCATTATAAAGTATTTCAACATTAGCTATCACAGGAGAACTAATCTCTTATAAATAGGCAACCTCAACATGCAAGGCCATGGCAACAAAGTTCAACCATATAATAGCAAGCATTCATGCCATAAATAACAATGCAAAGTTAACATTAATAGCTAATTAAATCCCACTACCTTGATCCAATGCTCTTTGATTTTCTTGTTCTTCTTTCTTGCTTCCACAAATGCCAAACCCTAACATGGCAATTTACAAAAAAAAGTAGCAAGAATCACTAACCAAACCATGGAAAATCAAAAACACAACTCAAGGACAACCCTTGTCCCTTAAAGCTTCCACCTTTGTTCTCTAAATTTTAGAGTTTGTTTTCCATAAACCCTAAAAATTCCCTCTTGGGTCATTCCTATGTGATTTTTTATGTAGATTCCAAATATTTACTTAGATTTAAGAAAATAAAACTCCCTCTTCTAGTCTCAACTTGGGCAAACCATAGGGTTCATTTTCTAAAAATTTCAACTTTGGTTTTAAATGCTTCTAACCTTTGTTCTTTAGGTTTATCCTATACCATTTTCCATTTTGAACACAATGGAAGCATCAAAACATTGAAAATCTCATCCTAGGTTCCAATTCTTGAAGTGGCCAAAAATATCCCTTAAAGTTCAACCATGAAATCTTTCAAAAACAACACCAAACCACTTGAAACTACCATGATTTAAAGTGTTCTAACTATGTCTAGCAACCAAAACTTTCCCCCTTCTCTATATTCATTTCAACTAGGACTTAACAAAGAGGAGAAATAGAATTTTCAATCATACAAATCAAGCAAACAAGGCAAGGAACAACTTAGAACCAAAAACTAACTTTGGATCTTGGTTGGATGATCAAAGTTGGTGCCTTTTCTCTTGATTTCCCTTCAAGCTCACTCTTTTCTCTCTTGCTCTCTCCTTGGCCGAAACTCAAGTCTAATTTAGGGGGAGGAAGAGCTCAATTAATGCACCAAAATATCCCAACCACCATCATAAATGAAAAGCCAAGTGTCATTACCCTCTTTTCTCTTGCTTTCTCTTTCATAATTAACTAAATCCAAATGAAATTAATTACCAAAAGTCAAAATCCTCTCCATTTAAGGAGTGACACTTGAAAAATTCAAATCCTCTCTATTAGGGGCTTGACACATGGCCAATTGTGAGCCATTTGAATTGCAAGACGCTAGTCTTGCTTTATCGGTGTACTTTGACTCCGGGTTTAATTTCTTTTCTATAATTACAATATTCTGGCCTTTGTAATTATTTTCTGTCAGATCCATAATTTATTCTCCTCATTTTTATCTTCCTAAAATGCCCTCTTTGTCTTAAAATTGAATTTCCAATAATCAAAAATAAAAGAAAAACTAATTTCCTTCTCTTTATTGATTTTTCCACTTTTCAAAGTAGTTAGAAAAAATCCTGGATACTTGAGGGTCTTCTTTTAATTCCATAATCTCTTATAATTTCTTGAAATATCATAGAAATTTTCTTGAAATTTTATTCTCTTTAAAAATATTTATTTGGAATTTTCCAAATAAAAGCCCTTAAATTAGGCTAAATTACTCTTAAATTCCTTTATAATTTATCTAAAGATAATTTGGTCATAAAACCAATTGTATAATTCCATATAATTCTCAAAGGATATTATCCTTATTTTTCCTTAATTTTCCAAGACTTCAAAATATTTTTCCATAATTCTTTGACCAATTTTTCTTAATTAGCCAAACTTTCATAATTGGCTTGAAAAATCATAATAATCATTTTCCACTGAAATTCTTTTACTTCTCCTTGTCATTTTTGACCCTTAATTATTTAGGAATATTCTTTATTCCTAATTACTCTATTACCGAATGTGACAAGTGAGTAGGTAAAATTTCTGAAAATGGTTTAGGTTTGGGTTGTTGATTTGAAGAGTTCATTGCACCCAAAGTATGGCTTCGCCATGGTAAACTGTTCCCAAGAGGGATTCTGTTTGATGATGTATCTTTACCGTGGCAAATTCAACTTGTGGCCGCAGTGAACCTTCCCCAAGAGGTATTCTGCTTGATGATGTACCGTCGTTGCAGTGAATTCAACTTGTGGCCGCAGCGAACCTTCCCCGAGAGGTCTTCTAGTGATAATCCTGACTTCACTACAACGAAGTGTGGCAGTGTTGATCCTGTTGCTCTTGTGTGCTGTACTTTCTTGGTCTTCACTCTTGGCTCTACTTCTTGAGTATCCTGAAATGAAAAGTAATGATCTAAGGTATCGATTGTCTTAAAAATAAATTGAATGCAATTAATGAATAAATATGACAATTTTACCCTCAAATGATACTAACTCAAAACAAAAACTCTCAATCTCAATTAAGCACAACTATCATCAAAATGAGCCAAAAAGTGTAACAAAAAATGTCATCAAATAATATAAACAATTCGTGCTTAATCATCCTTTAATTTCCTTCTCTTCCTTGCCTTTGAATCTTTACTAATGGGGGCCAATCAAAGGCAATTTTGAATACCTTCTTGAGCCCATAAATAAAAGCACAGCACCTGTCACGTCCCACTAATTTTGATCTTGGGAATATGAATAATAAATTAAACAAAGGGCAGCCAGTAAAGTAGACTCAGAGCCAGAATCACTTTTGAGTTAAGATCTGACTCTTGTTCTGATTGACATTTTTAAAATTATCGGTTTAGGAGGAGCAAAATGGAAAATTTAGAGAAGAGTTTTAGAAAATTTTTGAAAAATAGTAAAAAGATAAATTAGAGGTTTTGGAACCTCATTTGGGGCCTTGAAGGTAAAAATGGTATGGAAATAATTTATTAAAAAAATTTTGTAAATAAAGCTTTTTTAGAAAAATAGTAGAAAATTAGCCCGAAACAATTATTTTAAATATGTGGAGGCCTCAATAATTCCAAAAAAAATATTAAAAAATTATTTAAAGATTTAGTTGAATTTATAAATTTATTTTCAAGTCTTGCAAGTAGAGGAATTAATTTTAGAATATTTATTACCAAAATCTTATTAGTAAAGCTTGAATTTGAAGAAGATTCAAAATAAATAGTTAAAGGTTGAGATAAATTCCAAAATTTTTCAAGGGACCTTCCTATATTAAAAAGGGAATTATGATTGAGAGAAATGAATTTTTGGAGGCCCAAAATTATTTTTGAGAGTAGTAACCAAAATAGTGAGTTTTGGTTAGAAATTGATATTTGTGATTGGCCCACACTTCTTCCTCCTTTTTAATCAGTTTTGGGCTTTATTTTAGGCCAAGACAACCCAAAAATTTTATACAGCCTGTGTCTCCTTCTATTAAAGAGTTTAAGCCCAAGTTTACGTAAAAATCATGTGCACAGAGGACACTTGGCAGGAGCTGAATTTGAAGGCATGAGAAGGGGGACATATGGCCTTTATGTTGGCAAAAGTTCAACCATAAATTCAAGAGGGAAGGCTGGCCAAAACACTCTATAAATACCCCCTCAAATTGAACATTTTCGGCTAAGCTTAGAGATACCTTGCAGAAGTGCTGCCAAACTAAAAACTAAAGCCTAAAAGAGAGCCTTAACTGTGTATTTGTAAGAGAAAACATCAAGCCTTGATCAAGGATCAATCAAGGTAAGTTTGAGCTTGGTTTTGGTTAAGTTTAAGACGTGTTATGGTTAGGGATTCAAGTTGTGATTCAAGGTCCTTGTGCTACCATGTTTTAGCTGAATTGAATACGGATTAGGGAAGGATAGAAATCATGAATATGAGTTGAGAATTGCATGTTTAATTGATGTTTGGATTGAATTTTGGAAGAAAATCAAAGTTAGGGTATTAATCACCCTATTCAACCACTATGTGTTTTTAAAGCTAGAGATTGTTTTAATGTGATTTAATGATTCCAATGAGTTTAAAAGGTGTTTTCTTGTAGGGAAACACCAAGAAAAAATGTTTAAAATCATTGGAATCAAAAATAAAAATTTTGGAACCTAAAGTCACCCTATTCGGCCAAATCAGTTTGAAAGGGGAAGGAGTGTGATTTTGTTTAAATCTGACTTAATACTTGGATTCTACATAAAAAATTGCGTTGAAATGGCCCAAGAGATTGGTTGAAACAAAGAGGAAATAATTATGTCAAAAATAAGAAGAAAGGGGTTTAATTGAGTTTAATGTTGAGCAAACATGTTATTGCTTGGATTATTAGTAATTTGGAATGTGTATATGCTTGGATTGATAGGCATTTTGCAAGAAAACAAAGAGGAGCACAAAGTCTTGAAAGAGTGTGAAACATATACTTGTGAAAGAAGTAGCATTGAACTCATAATTTGAATGCTTTTTTGTTTGTTTAAATGTGTATGTGTTATTTGATTTATGTTACCATGATGTGATTGAGCAAATTATGTGATTATGCATGGAAATTTGTTCAATATGCTTTGACAATATGTTACGAGAAATCATATGATGGCTTGGTTGATTGCTCTCTTTCCATGGCAAATGATATGCACATAAAATATTGCATAATGATAGTGATTTCCTGATCACATGTCACAGTTTTACGTAGCATGATTAGCGTGATAATTATAATTCATTACTACTGGGACTTCTATGAAATCTCATTTCTTTATGTTCAAATATTCACCAATTCGGGGTTAGAGCAAGCAAGGATAAAGGAAAGGAGATCAACTTGGGAGATAATTAAGTTTATTGCCTATTGGAATTATATTTCGTAATTATTATTCATTATTATGAATTACATTGAATATTTGTATTAATGATCAAAGAGTGATATGCATGTAAATATTTGATCAAGAAATCATGTTTCGGCATGGGTTATATGATTGGAATGGTTATATAGAATGAAAAGAAAAGAATAACCAAGAATGGTGGCAAAGTACGTAGAAAAATTAGAAAAAATTTTGCTCGTCCAAGGTTTTAGTTATTTCACTATATAATTTCCCAACATTGGTTAAATTTTTTCAAGGTCTTGTCTAATCTAGTTGAAAATCGCCTTAACTGTCTTTGTTTACACCTTGGGGCTAATTTCAAAAATTTATCCAAGGATTGTACTATAGGCACAATCTCGGGTCGTTTCACTTGTGGAGCCAAAATTAAGATCCTAGATTAACTAAATGCCATGGTTATGCAAATTAAGCTAGAAAAGGTTGGGGTTTTCATTGAGATTTGTAATTAAGATAAATGCAATAGAATGTAACTGTATTTTTGGATTTTTGTGAGATTAAGATGAAATGGTTGGAAATTAAGTACTGAATCAATTGATAAAACCTCTTGAAAATGGATTCTTGGCAATCATAGTTTGAAGAAAATTGAAAGACGACACGCAGCGGAAATCAACTTAAAATTTTAAAACTTTCAATCCCTTGCCCGGATCTACCGATCACGTTTAAGTCAGGTAGTAAGAAGCATTACCTTCGGTATTCGATTTCCTGATGGCTCGGTGATTCCGCCGTTCAGGATGCCTCTGCTCGCCTCCTTTGTCGTTCGAAGTCGACAACTCCGGTCGGCTTCCTCTACCGGTATCCACACGAGTAGCCCTCAATCTCGAATGACGTGCTAGCGTCTATATCCGTCTAGGGTTTTCAAAAATCCGTCCTCTCTTCTCACTTTTGGCCGTCCCTTATCTGCTTAGTGCTTTCACTCTCACTAACTCAAACCCTAGCTCCCTAATATCATATATATAGGATGCTATAGGAATTATTCATGATAATTAATTTCAAAATTAATCCCAAATTAATTCCGAAATTAATGCAATATCAAATATTGCCTAATCAGATAAGAGAACAATTAAATAAATATGGCTTATATTAAATCCGTCTCACAGATTTTAATTCACCTATTTATTTAATTCAAAATAAAGATATGACGGAATTAATTTACATAGATATAATTTATCCTTATAAATTAAATCTAATAATTAATATCTCTTATATTTATGTAATATATATATACGAATTTATATATATATATATACACGTCCACCCTATATTATTCATTGAATCTAGACATATCTTAGATTCAATGAATCTGGACATCATAACTCGCGTTGGGCTATTTTGTGTGCGACCCTGTAGGCCCATATGAAGTTGGCAGTGGGCCATTAACTATAATGACTCACAAGTCGTAAGCGGTCTCTAGCAAGACATCACGACTACCCAAAACATATGAGGATCATTGAATGATGCAACCTTTCATACAACCATATCGCGTCCCTTTTGTCACACGACATTTTGGTCATGGATGAGGCATGGAGAACGTCATCCTCCTATTCATGACCATTACTTTCTTGATCCCTGAGTAGTCTGAGTATAGAAACGGAACTACCTTTCCATTATAGTATGGCCATACATTTCTCAGACTCACTCATCGAGAGGCCTAGTAATATCTCTCTACGAATGTGAGGGACAAATTCCATCTTGACCATTCACATTCCTCCGCATGAAAAACCACTAAGCCTGAACATAGTCTTCATGATCACTCGGTCAAAAGTGACTTTTGACTAGGTCAAAGCTGAGCTTTTCTCATGTAGGAATCCATGACGATCTCAGGTCAAAGGGCACAGTGACATGGTTTATATATGAGAGAAGCTTATGACTTAACCCATGCAGCTCTCTCATAGTGGGTCGATCCAACACCTTGTACTCTTACATGTGCCTATGACTTTAATTTATATCTCTATATATCTTTAAAGTCATACTGGTCTTATTTCATCTCTGCTCCCACATAGATGACTGACCAAGGACATTTAGGATAAATCATGAGTTATCCAAGGATGGTTATCACAGTAAACATGCAAATAATATGATAATGTAATTAATAAATTGATAAATCAACAATGTTCATAACATAATGATTGGCCCCTAGGGCACAATTTCCAACATAGTTCTCTTAAGATGTGGGAGTTTTAGAAATTCATTAGGTTTTCTTGATAACAACCTCAATAACTCATTGAGTCCAGTGCTTACATTAATGAACTCATTAATGAAAACATTGTTAAGCTTCCCTAATGTGTAATTAAGAATGATTAATGCAAATGGTTCAATGCAACAGAAAATTAACTCATCATCAAAACATGACAATGCAAGATGAAGAGAATCAAGAAAGCTACAAAGAACATATATGTAACTACATATATTGAAGCATGAAATCCAACATTAACCAATCCAACTACAAATATGAATCATCAACTACTGATTACATATCAATCAAAGTCTTTCACTAAGAATTTACAAATCCTAGACCTAGGAATTCATAACTACATAGCTAAACTAAGATGAAACTGAAACTCCCTTTTTAAGCCCTTAGAACTCATGCCAATCATCCATCTTCAAGAGTTGGAGGAAGCCTAGCCACTCATGGTGTGCAGAAACATCTCCATTGAAATTGACTCAGTGTTGCCCATGGATGAAGATGACAGTAGAAGATGAGGGATTAGGGTTCTGGTGGGAGAGATGAGAGAAGATAAAGAGAAAAACGTGGATGGTGGCTCAATCCTCGTGTCTGACCTCACTCATACCAAAAATAGGGTTTCTAACCCGAATATGATGTGTCTGGGTCGGTTCATGGAAGTGGGCAAGTCAAATTTTCCCGAAATGGTCGGGTCTGATTTTACTGATACGAGGGATTCGCCGCGGCGAACCATGGCAGAGAGTTTCATTCCTGAAGGCAGACGTTCACCGCGGCGAAGGTAGAGTGTGCCGCTGTGAACCATGGTAGATGCTCCTCTTTTTGCTCTTTGTGCCTTGAATCTTCAATCTTGGCTCCAATCTCAGGTATCCTACACTGAAAAACAACAATTTAAGGTATCAATTGTCCTAGAAACTAATTGAATATAATTAATAACTAATTATGACGATTTCACCCTTAAAAAGACACTAACTCAATGCAAGGACTCTTGATCTAAAATAAGCTCAATTATAGCCAAAAGTGCCAGAAAATGCAATAAAACCATGGATGATGTAATGAAAAGATAAGAATAATTTGAGCTCAATCAAATTCCCCCACACTTAGACCTTTGTACTCCTGGACAAAGTGATAAACCTTGTCGCTAGGTAATCAAAGTTTTACTAGGGAAATGCAGCAAGTGAGGCACTACCTAGGTCATTCTTCTCAAGGAGCCTTAAGTTGTATTTCAATTCTTAACAATTCACTTTTAATTATCAAATTACCAAGATGAAAGCTTTAGTTTTAGAAAACAGAAATTGAAACAAGAAACAAATCTGATGAAAGGTAAAATGCAAAAGAAGATTCAGATAAGAGATAGTAGTTCCCCTAGCAATTTATCCAACCTTCCTTGTTCAATCTTATAATTTGGAGTCTCTTAATGTCAATTAAATGGATAGATTCAGCTACTGCTCAAATCTCTCTAATCACAGATTAAAAAACACTATCTTACTAGATTCATTGTCATGCTCTGGTGAGAAGGAAAATCAATTGGCAAGAACACTTGAGAAGTAAGTTGCAATTCTCTAAGGATGATCACAACTGTGACTCATCAATTTATTCAATCAAAATTCAAATTTACAGAACAACAGTCCAAGTAAAAATGAATTAGATCTACAAATCAACAGAGAATCCTCTATTCAACTGAATCAAGGACACAACTCACATCTAAATGTTTAATCAGATCTAAATTCCAAGAAACATAAATCTAATCACTCAACCTTCATTCTAATAACAATTGTTCAACTGAAACAAATGAATCTTAGAATAGAAAGTGGAAAATAGATCTGAAACAACTCCCTGTTCGGCCCTATGAACTCAGGTCAGCTTCATTGCTAGGAAAACTTGGAAATTCAGCTACTCATACTCTGGATTAGGGTAGCAACAGCAAGAATTGATGAAAGATTCATGGTTGATCGGTGGAAATTGATGAATTTGGACGAAAATGGAAGAAAGAATTGAGAGAAGGCGGAGGAGAACAAGAAATCGCGTTTGGAGATGAATGAGGAACTGAAATCTTGTCTCCTGGTTGAAGCGCGCGACTCTGCATTTAAATCTGGAATTTTTCGTCATCCGCCGCGGTGCCTTCGTCCATCCATCGCGGCGCCTGGCCTGTATGGTGCCGTTTTGATTAGGATCCTGAGCTTCATGTAAATACCAATCCGCCCAAAGAGACTTATGTTCAATCTCAACCGGTAGGTGACACATCTTACCATAAACCAATCTATAAGGAGACATGCCTATTGGGGTTTTAAATGCAGTTCTATATGCCCACAAAGCATCATCTAATCTGGCACTTCAATCCTTCCTAGATGGTTTAACTATTCGTTCCAACACCTTCTTGATTTCTCTATTTGCATTTTCAGCTTGCCCATTGCTTTGGGGATGATAAGGTGTGGATGTCTTATGTGTCACACTATACTTAGTGAATAACCCTTGTAGCAATTTATTACAAAAATGAGTGCCATTATCACTAACTACTGCTCTAGGAATGCCAAATCTAGAAAAGACGTTATTTTTCAGAAATTTTGAAACAGTGGCAGCATCATTCTTTTTGGTTACTATGGCCTCTACCCATTGTGAAAGGTAATCAACTGCAAGAAGGATGTATGTAAAACCCATAGAAGGAAGAAAGGGGCCCATAAAATCAATACCCCATACTTCAAACACCTCACAGAAAAGCATTGGGTGTTGGGGTAATTCATGTTTCTTAGTTAGGCTACCAAATCTTTGACAAATATCACAATTCTTGCAATACTCATAAGAGTCTTTAAAGAGTGATGGCCAATACAAACCAGCTTCCAATATTTTTCTTGCAGTCTTGTTAGCACTAAAATGACCTCCACAAGTTTGAGAGTGGCAAGCATGCAGGATGTCTTGAAATTCTTCATTTGGTACACATCTTCGGATGATTTGGTCGCTGCATACCTTCCGAAGGATTGGAGGATCCCAGATATAGTGTTTAGACTCACTCTTAATCTTCTGCATCTGAAAATGAGACAATGAAGAAGGAATTAAACCAGCAACTAAAAAGTTAACAATATGACAATACCAAGGTTCTATGAGAGACAAGGTAGAAACAGAACAATCTTTAAACTCGTCACAAATAAAATCTGAATCAACTACTCCCCTTGTGGTTTCTGGTAAGCGACTTAGATGGTCAGCCACCACATTTTCTGCTCCAGGTTTGTCTTTGATGTCAATATCAAACTCTTGGATCAACAACATCCACCTTAAGAGCCTCGGTTTGGATTGTGGCTTGCTAAAAAGATACTTAACAGCATAATGATCAGTGAAAACAGTAACCTTAGAGTTAATTGGGTAAGGTCTAAACTTGTCTAATGCAAAAACAATAGAAAAGAGCTCCTTTTCAGTAGTTGTATAATTAGTTTGAGCCTTATCTAGTGTCTTTGAAGCATAAGCAATAACTTTGGAAACTTTACCATCCTTTTGTCCCAAAACTGCACCCACTGCATTGTTAGAGGCATCACAACACAATTCAAATGGTAAATTCCAGTTAGGGCAAGTCAAAATAGGCGGAGAAGTCAATCTGGATTTAATCTCATTAAAAGACATTTTACACTCATCAGTGAAATCAAAGGAAGCATCTTTTTTGCAGCAATTTGGACATTGGAAAAGTCACTTTACTAAAATCTTTTATGAATCTTCTATAAAATCCAGCATGGCCTAGGAAAGATCTAAGCTCCTTAAGATTTGTTGGATAGGATAAAGATGAAATTACTTCAACTTTTTCCTTGTCTACCTCTATTCCCTTTTCAAAAATTAGGTGACCTAGAACTATTTCTTGTTGGACCATAAAGTGACATTTTTCAAATTCAGGATAAGGTCCTTTTCAACACATTGGATAGAGCTTTTTCCAAGTTCACTAAGCATTCATCAAAATTATTTCCATAGATGGTAAAGTTATCCATAAACACCTCAATACCATTCTCTAGCAAATCACTAAAGATGGATAGCATACACCTTTGGAGTGTGCTCGATGCATTGCAAAGTCCAAATGGCATTCTTCTATATGCAAATGTGCCAAAGGGACAAGTGAATGTAGTCTTCTCTTGATCTTGAGGTGCAATGGGAACCTAAAAATAGCCACTGAAACCATCAAAGAAACAATAGTGAGATTTACAAGCTAATCTTTCAAGTATTTGATCTATAAAGGGTAGGGGAAAATGATCTTTTCTTGTAGAATCATTAAGCTTCCTATAATCAATGCAAACATGCCAAGAATTCTAGATTCTAGTAGGGATTAATTCATTTTTCTCATTCCTAACCACAGTGATCCCACTTTTCTTAGGAACAACCTGAACTGGACTTACCCACTCACTATCTGAAATAGGGTATATGATACCAGCACTAAGCAGCTTTGTTACTTCCTTTTTAACAACATCAAGTATGAGTGGATTAAGTCTTCTTTGAGGTTGCCTTATGGGTTTTGCATTGTCATTTAACAATATTCTATGAGTGCAAATTGAAGCATTAATACCACGAATATCTGCTAAAGACCACCCGATTGCACTTTTATACCTCTTCAAAACAGCAAGTAATTGAGACTCTTCAAGATCAGTCAAAGAGTTACAGATTATCACCAGTAGTCTTTCATTTTCAGCTAAAAATGCATATTTCAGTGTTGAAGGCAAGGGTTTAAGCTCCAATTCAGGAGGTTGAACTACTGAGGGTATCAGTTTCTTGAGCTCCAAGGTAGTGCAATTATTTTCAGATTGCTTCAAAGCTTCAATACCAAAAATTGCAGTTGTACATTCATCCTCATGTGAGTAACGCTCCTTGATTGGTCCCTACAACAATGCATTTAAAACATTTATAAATCCATGTGAAAACTCAAAGTTAGATGTAGAATGATCTTGAGGAATTCCAATTTCATAAGTAAAATTAGATTGCAAAAGTGCACTCCCTATGCTGCATATTTCGGCAAATTTGGTTGGTGTCATGCTTAATCTCCTAGGGTTGGCAACAGCTACACTTCACATGATTCCCAAGAAGTGTTCCAGTTCTGCATAGTTAAAGAAATTAAGATCAAGTGACTTGTAAACAGGAGTGGAATACAAAATGTGATAAGAATTTGAAGACAAATCCTGTTGTTCAGAAGGTTTAGCTTCATGCTCCTTGAATGGGAATTCGTCCATGAGAGTTGGGCTGGCCTTGCAATCATGATTCTTGTGCCCTTCACCTTCCCCTTCTTGTATAGGAATTGATTCACTTTCTTGTGCTGTTGAGAAATCTACAAGCAATCTTCTTGCAAGTTGTTCATCACTTGACAGTGTGGAATTAACATCAATTGAAGACTTAATGGACGAAATTGAAGACAATTCACTCCAAGTGGAAAGCCAGCCATCAATTTTAGAATCAATGCTAGGCACATCATCATGGTGTGAAGAAAAAGAAGATGAAGGAGAATATATGGAAGAGAAAGAAACGAAAGAATCTTCAGTATCATCATTGCTATCATGCTCAAAAATAGATTCACACTCATTTTCAAGTGTCAAATCAATCATATTAAGCCCCAACAGTGAATAATCCTCATGTGGATGTTTCATCATCTCATACATGTTAAATTGAATTTCTTGACCACCAAATTCCATTTTTATAATCCCATCATTCATGTAAATCATGGTATTAGCGGTTCTTAGAAATGGTCTACCCAAAATTAATGTGCTTTCACTTATAGCCTCATTAGTCATATCTCGCACATAAAAATCAGCAGGGAATACAAGGTCTTTTACTTGGACCAAAATGTCTTCTAAGATTCCCTTGGGATTCCTAATAGACTTATCAGCTAATTGCACTAAGACACTTGTAGGTTTCATGATTTCAACTCCCAAAGCATAATAAACAGAACTTGGCATCACATTATAGCAGCACCCAAATCTAGCAAAGCTTTAGAGATATGAAACTTACCAATTTGACAAGGAATGGAGAAAGCTCCTGGATCTTGGCATTTCATAAGTAATTGAGCTTTAAAAAGGGCTGAAATGTTAGGGCCAACTTGCACCAATTCATTAGTTTTAAACTTTCTTTTGTTAGTGCAAATGTCTTTTAAGAATTTTTGCATATTCAGGCACTTTCTTCAACAAATCTAGCAAAGGAATATTAATTTCTACTTTACTAAAGAATCCAATACCTCTTTATCTGTTTTCTTTTGAAACTTCGTCCAAAACATAAAGCTCTAGGGAAAGGCAGATCTTTCAAGCTTACCTCCTTACCTGACTTCCCGGTTTGTTGTTACTGTGAGAATCTTCAAATCTCTCTGGCTCTACTTTCCTTTGTCCTGATTAGGCTCTGAAATTATTGAAGAAGATTGCCCCAAGTCCTCTCCTAATGGGTGCTTTATGGACTCCTTCATTATCCTGAATTAAAGGGCTTGCTTCAGTTGTGCAACCTTCAATAGTTACACTTCTAAATCCGGCTTCTTTTCTCCCTTACAGAAGTTGCTTCTCTCTTAAGCTTTCAGATTCCATG